>NW_015174306.1:0-72180 GCF_001447785.1 Gekko japonicus | reverse complement strand
CCATTGGAAACAATGGGAGACGCTGGAAGACCCATTGGAAATAATGGTTTTCCAATGGAGCCCATGCAAGTCAGTTGGCATTCCTGGCTCCCATGATTTCCAATAGGTCTTCCAGCGTCTCCCATTGTTTCCAATGGGCAATCCTGTCCTTTTTAGTAGATCCCATCAGATTCGACTGGCTTTCGAGCAAGGGAATCTTTACCTTTACCAGCAGTTTGGATTTTAGGTTCGAATAACAAGATAAAAGTGAATCCTTGAATATGAGGCATACTTCTTCATCCAGGGTTTTCCGAAAAAGGAGGGGGGAACTGATTGTACCATAACATGAATTTGTATCATCCAACAAAATCTTTTCTAAATAATCACACCGGCTACTATTAGGTAGTACCTTCATTTCTTCTCACCCACAACGCTTAATACTGGCGATCTTCATCCCAAAGCTCCTTGCTAAACACTCCGCTTCTTTACCAGCCTCTTCCCCCCCCCCCCCCCCCCGAAAGATGACATAACCCACTTTACGACTAGCTTTTTTAAAATCGCTTTGCGCCCCGCCCATAAACTCACATCCGGGGACATGCTGTTGCTAGGCTACATCCCCACCGCGTCTTCTGCAGCCTCAGAGACGCGGTTGCTTTAAGGGCGAGTCGAGCGCCTATTGTATGGATGTCCGAGCTTGAATTTGAGCAGCTGGGTCGGAGGTTCTCCCCCCCCCCCCCCCCCCCCCCCCTTCCCTCCGCGAGCAACTTCTCGGTTTGGGTGAAGGGGGATGAAGTTTGGGCTGACCTCACATGAACGGAAATTGATTCCTTTTCCTTTCTGAAGGGCAGGGATCGGGGCTTGACTGAGGCGGTCTGGAGCGCGGGGGTTTTGACAGGGCCTGGGAAGCTGGCGAAGTGAAAAGCGGCTACGGCTCTTGTTCCGCAGGCACGGATGGCGTCAGTACTGGTACGAGTACGGCCACTGCTAGAGTGGTGGTACGGCGAGGCAGTAGAGGCGGGCGGAGAAGGAGGAGGGCTGGCCGCCCGCCCGCCAGGCCTCCCCTTCGTTGTTTGTTGTCCATTTCCACAGGCTCCCAGCTAACACGGGCATTGTCAGTTGGACTGGCACGTTTATTGTGGCAAAACGACGCAAGAGCCTTTGTGGCATTTTGACGACTAACGTTTTATTCTAGCATAAACGTTCATAGACTTGAGGCCACTTTTGCAGCGACAGATCCATAAAGTGCTATTCAGTCAGCAAGTCGTGCCTGCATCTGTGTGTATCTCACCCTACTGGCCAAGGGTACGACTTCATCTAGAGACGTGGGATCAGGGTAGCCAAAACGTATGCCCCCATACACTTGTCACTTTTAAAGGTGGTGTGAGCTGTTCAATGAAGAGATGTCTCCTAAGAGAGGACTCAGATCTGTTAATCTGATGCTTCCCTCCCCCTCCACCACTATCTTGCACTGCAGTCTTAATCTACATAATGACTAGGGCAGCATTTTCCCATCCTTTTTAATGCTGTAAAGGTCATAATGGTGAGGAAAAATAACAAATCATTGTTCAAGATTGAGTGTATTTTGGCCATTATAAACATGCTCATTTTGAAGTAAGGGGCTACTTCGCATCACTGGTTTGAATGTGGCTAGTTTATTTTGCCCAAATTGCATTGCTTGCATGACGAAAGTGTCATCTGGATTGTTAATTGTGAACACAAGGGTTTTTGCACACAACCATTCAACTTGTACCCAGAAGGTTGTAGTGGAAAAGTTGCTACAAATTACAAATGATCCAAGCAAGCTGTGCATGGTGCTATCCAATGCTCCATCTAAGCTGTGGACTCTTGTGAGCAAAAATTCTACTTTGTGAGCTATTGACATTAAAGTTGTGAGTGAGCAATGTGGCTACTGCATAAATTAGTTTGCTCTGGAGCCATCCTTCCTGATCAAAGACAAAAATGTATGAGCTGGAGGCTAAAAAACTGAGCTAGCTCCCAGTAACTCAGCTTAGAGGGAACACTGATGCTATCTGTGCTAGGAAAAAGACAGGCCAATGAATCCACCAAGTTCTGTTGATTTATATCGATGGTGGTGAACCTTGTCTGCAAATGCAACCCTCTCTGCCCTGTTGCCTTCGGATACCATAGTTTTACTTTTCTTGGTCTGGGGAGTGTACAAGTATGCACTAGAGAGACTGGCAGATGTTCAGGCTTTGCTGTGGCAAGGTTGTGAGTCTCCCTGATCATGTCCAGAAATATCATGAACTCACACCGTGGCACCCACGCCACAGTGCTTAGCCATTATTTAAATGGAAGCTTTAATACTGTAGCTTTAGTGCTGAATAGTTTTAAGTCAGGTACTACACCTCAAGTGAATTCCAAAACAAGCTGCAAGTTTTACCTCAAATTTACAAAGGAAAGGTTCAGTAGATTAGTAATTTACCAACTAAGTTATAATAGACAGGATTGTTCCACGGTGGCACTGCCACCTTAAAGAATTAATAAGATTTATTGTGGAATTTTATATATTGAAGCAACTTATTGTTTCAGTAAACTATGTGCCTATTTTAAATTAAATGCTGGGTTTTCTTTTTTTAGGAGGATCCTATTTTGATCCGTCAGTTTAAAGGCCACAAAGATGCAGTAACCTGTGTTGCCTTCAGTCCAAATACTAAAGTACTAGGTAAGTTTGTTGCTGAAGCTCATATGAACAAAGGATTCATAGAGTCTCTTGTTGGAATTTCCATTGACAGACCTATTCTGTGTCAAAGTAAAAAAAATGTTTCCTAATGAAAACTCCTTGCTCTGGAGTCTTTTGAATTCTTTGTCCCATGGTGGAATAAGTATTAGGAAAAATCCAGTGTAGTTGGTCTGTGATAACAAGTGGGGCTGCTTCTTCCATGGGTAGACCCCCGAGCCCTGGAATGATAGAAGACGCTTCTGGCTTTAAGATGAGAAGAATTGAAATATACCTTTAATATGTAAAATGTCTTTTGTAACTCTCTTCTGATTTGCCAGTTAGAAGAAGTACAGCTTGCTTCCCATACAGACTCAGTGTTAAAAATTCCCAGTTACTCAAAACATGGTGTGTCTGTTTCCTTATCTGTGATGAGAAAGATGTTCAACCAAAGCTGTTGACATAGCCTAGAATGTATACCTTTGTGTGATGATATAGCTATCTGTAAAGTTAACTCCGAAGTAAACTTTGGTCTCCGTAGGAAGTGTTAGTATGGATGTTACTGCTTTGCTTATATTATTTCACTGACACATACATTGAACGCGGTTTCAGAGGGTAGCCATGTTGGTCTGCAGCAGAACAGCCAGATTCAAGTCAAGTAGCACCTTAGAGAGCAACAAGATTTTCAGAGTTGTGTGTGGGGGGGTGTTTGTATTTGTGTGTGTTTGTGCGGAAGCCTGGAAGTCATGGTGACTTCTGGTGACCCTTAGGGGCCAGGACATTTCAGAGAGGTGGCTTGATATTACCTGCCATTGTACCCAGCCGTGGTATTGCTTGGAGGTCGCCCTTCCAAGTACTTGCCAGGGTCAGCCTTGCTTAGCTTTCAGGATCTGATTCAGGATATCTTTAAGGTGCTATTGGATTCAAATCTGGCTGTTATACATTGTACAAACACACTCAGCGGAACTTATGTGAAGCTGCCATATACTGAATCTTAGACCATTCATCTATCAAGGTCAGTATTCCACAGCAGCTCTCCATGGTTTTGGGTGGCAGTCTTTCACATCACCTGCTACCTGTTCCTTGACTGAAATGCCAGGGATTAAACCCAGGACTTTCTGCATGACAAGCAGATGCAGACCGCTGAGCCACAGCCTCTCTGGGACATTATTGCTGCCTGTCAATTTATTGTATTGATTCTTCCCATCTTCATATTTTTATGACTGGCATAAAACTGTTATAAGGCTGAGTTCATTGTTTGGTGAAACAGCTGTGTTCCAAGAGTAATTTGACTGCTTGGGTGGCCCTTGCAGATACCTGTCTGGGTACATCTAGGGATACTGATTGTCACAGGACAAAAAGAAAACTAAATACATAGTGTTATGCTAGATCTGGATCCTAGGGACCTTTTCCCCTTAGCCTCTTCTGTCTCCAGCAAGAGAAATTAATGTTATCTTTTCCTCTGTTAGTTCTAACTGTAACAACCAAACATTTCTTTGGTTTACTGCACAGTTTCATCCATCTCTTGCTATAATTTTTGGCAAGTATTAAAATGGCATGCAAAATTCTACTTAATCTTATTCTAACCCTATAAATTATATGTAGCAAAACACCACTTCTAATTTTTTGTTTAAAACTTCATGTAGAGATCACTCTAAAAATTCAGATTTCTGTTCCAAAATTTTATGGAATGGCTTTCTAGTTTAGGAACCCAAGAGAAAATAATAGGGATGGGAATAATGCTTCCTAATGGTCATATTAAATGTTCCTTTTATAATCAAACCTCTTAATTTCTAAAAACTCTAGAGATATTATTTCTTTTTCTGGCAGAGGCTTGGGTCTGATAAAATTAGTTAAGACTAGGGAAGCTTGGTCATCTCCTTAGCTATCTCTGGTGTTTTTATGTGTTTCAGGGGGATTGACAGTTACTTATTCCACCACCACCCCCATCCCAGATTCATCACAGGCCACCATCCCCCCCCCCATGGCTTCAGTCTGTGCAAATTGATATTTCTATTAGATTCAGCATTTTATTTCTACAATAACTCATGAATTGGAAGTAAAATAATCAAGACGTATCATATATAGAATAAAAACTTAGTCTGTTTTATAATCTGTGTGGATGTAGTGGTCCTGCTATGTTGCTTTTATAGTCAGTAGCTTTATAACTATTTCTTGCCAGCCACATCTTCTTTGGACAGGTTTCTTATGATATGGAATCTAAGGCCAAATTCCAAAGCTTTCAGATTTGTGGGTCACATGGAAGGGGTGACCAGTGTAGAGTTTTCACCAGATGGACAGCTGCTAGCATCTGCCTCTCAAGACAGGACAGCCAGACTTTGGATTCCTTGTATGTAAGTATTAATGAGAAAAAGTTTTCCATTTCATTTGCTTTTACATCAGTCACTGTATTAAAAGAGCCTGAGATTTAGGGCTTATCTTTGGTATTTTCAGGTAGAAGATATTAATGAAAGGTACTAATTAGCATTCTTCTGCATTTACCTGAGGTGAATGGCTGCAATGTCCGATTTCACAGTGCTTGTCACGGATGTATCATTAGATTAAATGGAGGAGAAGAGAATGATGTAAGCTGCTTTGGGGAGGAAGGTGGGGTATAAATAAGCAAATAAAATAAAAAATGAATAAAATAAAACTGTGAATCAGATCTTTGTCTTAAGGTTCAGAGAGATGAGACGTGGGAAATCCATGACATTATTATTAAAAGTAGCCTTGAAAGACTTGCAAGCCCCATTCCCTTGGGTCCTAGGAGCTCAGCAAAGCTCCATAGCCATCCTAGTTCTCCACCAAGCAATGCTACCCCTTTCCCTTAGTCCTGGGGAAATCAGCTTCTCTCTAGGTAGTAACCACTCCTGCTGTATCTCCTGCTGTATCAGCATTGCGGTTTAAAGGCTCTGCCTGATTGTCACATCTCCTGCTTTGGCCATACCAGTTAATGCAGGAACAATCTATTTCACTTTCCTACACTAGAGACAGAAGTATTTCCTTTTGTCCAGCCTGAATCTGCTGCCCATGAGCTTTATTGATGTCCTCAAATTCTACTATTTTGGGATAGCTAGAATTGAGTCCAGTAGCACCTTAGAGACCAACAAGATTTTCTGGGCATAAGCTTTTGAGAGTCAAAGCTCCCATTGGGCTGGTAGCTTATATGAAAGCTTATACCCAGAATAAAACTTTGTTGGTTTTAAAGATGCCACTGAACTCAGACTTTGTTATCTATAGTTAGGGTTACCATTCCCCAGGTGGGGCGGGGGATCCCCTGCTTTCACGGGCTCCTGCCAACCAGTGGGAAGAAGTTCCCCCACACCCCCAAGCAGCGATGGCATGCAGGATGCGCTGATGTCACCTGGAAGTGATGTAGGCATGTTGGTGACGTGGGGGTGATGCTCTGGTTTTGGGGTAAAACTCTGTGGTTTCAGGGCAGTTCTACAATAGCATTTTTCCCAAAAACCAGAGCGTTGCCCCCAACGTCACCGGCATGCTTATGTCGCTTCCTGTTGATGTATGCACATCGTTTGATGTTCCCACCCACTCCTGGAATGCCCCCCAATCTCCCTGCTGGCACAACAATTGGACCTGGCAACCTTATCTCCAATTTAATAGGTTTATCATTCATGCTTGGATGACTTTTCTTCTGTACTTTACTGGAAGGAGAAAAATAATCATCAACAATAACCATTAAAATTGTTTTATTTAACTAAAACAATAGCATAATATGGCATATGGATTCTTGTATTTGCTTAAACATCCATGAGGTTACACACACAAAGAACTTAAGACTTCTGGAATGTTCTGCTAAAAAAAGTGTTCATTTGTGCTGCTTGCCCCATCTCCTCACACCCAGACCTGTTCCACCCCAATCTTCTCTTCATCGAACTTATTGATATTTAGCACTTGTGGTAATAGGTTGTTTCTGTCTACATAGATTTGCATAGGAACATTAGAATTGAGGTCTCTAGAGCCAGTTTGGTGTAGTGTTTAAGAGCAGCAGACTCTAATCTGGAGATCTGGGTTTGATTCCCCACTCCTCTACATGCAGCCAGCTGGGTGACCTTGGGTCAGTAACAGTTCTCAGAGATGTCCTCTCAAGAGCAGTTCTCTCAGCCCCACCTACCTCACAGGGTGTCTGTTGTGAGGAGAGGAAGGAAAGGAGATTGTAAGCTGCTCTGAGACTCTGAGTGAAGGGCGAGTATAAATCCAACTCTTCTTCTCTCTCAGGTCTAGATGTTTATTTTAAAACATTTTTGCTGTTTAGAAGAGGCATGTTACAATTGTGAGCACTTTATGTGTATTATCGGAGATATCCCTGTGTGGCATAAAGCCTGCTTGGTCTTGTGCAATATAATGGGTTAGCCACCTATTGTGTTGTATGGCTTATTCTTCTTGTCAGGTATTGACCATTACTATTCACTGGTTCTGTTGTGTAATATCAAATTAAGTGTATGTTCTATTTTGAGTGTTGTATAATTTTGATAAGTATTACTGCAGTATATTTATAACAATGTTTGTTGAAATGCAATAAAATATTAAATAAAAAAATAAAAGTAATGTTATCTCTATAGACACAGATTCACAGTTGTAAGAACTGCAAAACCAAACATCTGTGATGGTATCTGCTAGGCAGAAACCATCACTCAAAATAATCTTACAGAAACTTCTGGGAGAGTGAGACATTGGGGCCCTAATGCATGAATTAATGGAATTCGTTTACAAAAAATTTTAAATGTTGCCTGAATATACAGTCTCTTACTGTATAATTAAAATTTAATATTTCATGATGAAAAACATTTGGGCTATAAAGTATCTTTAATAGAAAGTAATCTTTAAATAGATTCTTCCTCAAAAAGCATTTTATTGAACAAAATCCAATTTAAATTTTTTAAATCCATTTTTTTTTATTTAAAAAGAAAATTATTGATTTTTATCCACCCTGGGTGTGCTAATCTGATTGGGCCCTTAACCATATTGTAATTGAGATTTGCTCTTTTGTGCAAAGCTATCATGTTAAAGAAAGAGACATGCTAACCTGGATTCAGGTGGACAGCCATGTTGGTCTGAAGCAGCAGAGCAAAGACGGAGTCCAGTGGCATGCTTAAGGCCAACAAAGTTTAATTCAAGGTGCAAGCTTTCATGTGCAAGCACACTTCTTCAGATACCACCTAGCAGGTCTCCTTTTGAAAATACAAATCATCTTCAAACTGCAAGTTGAAGGAAAAGTGAATTGAACTGTGAACTTTTAATTTCTTTTGCTATGTTATTGTGGGGCTAATATAGCTGCAATTTTAATTTTTTTACAGTCATGGCGAATCCACACCATTAAAAGGCCATACTGCATCAGTCCGCAGTGTGAACTTCTCACATGACAGCCAATACCTAGTTACTGCATCCAATGACAGATTGGTAAAAGTGTGGAGTATATATAGTCAGAGTGTTTTGTTTACCTTCTCTCAGCACACTCACTGGGTGCGCTGTGCAAAGTGAGTGTCTATATTTCTTATTTTTCCAGTCTGAAAAGTCAAAGTTTCCACTGTTGTCCTAGCAGATTTTTTTCCTTTTTCTAAGACCTGCTGCACTCCTTGTCCTTCTAGTGGAAATATGTTAAACTAGCAGTAAAGCCTATTGTAAAAGCAATACAACGAGCTCTAGAAAGATGTAATGTGTAACGAATGCATCGACTGGAAGCAGGTTAAGTACATATTAGCAGTATCTCTCCTTATATATAACTGAGTAGTGGGGTGGCATTTTCTGAACATTCTCCACTTCAGCCACTTGTTCCTGTACTCCTGCAGGGTTGCCACTTTCTGGAAAGTCAGGGAAATGAAAATTGGTCAGGGAAAGTCAGGGAAATTGGTCTGAAGTCAGGGAAAGTCAAGGAAATTGTGATTAAAATATATTCAAGCAGTGGATTTTTGACCTGCTGCTGCATTTTATTGAACAATCTGTTCTTGTGGCAACTCGAATAGAGAAGTAGCAGAATACAAGTAGAACTCAATGATGCCCTTTCCCAACCATTTTAGATAGAATGTTTATATAATTTTTAGTGTACCTTTAAAACAATAACAAAAATGTTACGTCATTTGTTAGCATTCAGAGTTTACTTGAATTGAAATTTGTATCTTGGTGTAATTTTTGGTGCAGTTGCAAAACATATGTTGCTGCAGTTAATGTTGAAAGAAGCTAATATTGAATCTCTTTGACAAATATTTTTGCAGTTGAGACTTGTGTAGTTGTAGAGTGGAACCTTACCTTGCATTAATGCAATACGACCAGTGTTCCCTCTAAGCTGAGTTAGTGTGAGCTAGCTCACAGTTTTTTTAGCTTCGAGCTCACACATTCTTGTCTTAGCTCAGTAAGGATGGCTCCGGAGGAAACTAATTTATGCAGTAGCCAAATCGTTCGCTCACAACTTTCATACTAGTAACTCATGGAGTAGAAGTTTTGCTCACAAGACTCCACAGCTTAGAGGGAGCATTGACCTATTCATTTTTTAACTTGTGGTTATATTTGAATGGTGGTCAGGGAAATTGACAAATGTTGGTCTGGGAAAGTCAGGGAAATGAAAAATAACATTTTATTGGCAACCCTGTCCTGTTTGTGCATGCCTACGTGTCTATGACTGTGTCTGTATTTCTGCTTTGCGACATGCCTCGGGTTTTTGGCTTCCTGTTTTCTGTGTGTCTGGTCCCATCCTCTGCTTGTTTGTATATCCACTGGCTTTTTTGTGATAACTTGGGCTTGTCCCTCCTGCCCCCCCGCCTCCACCACGCTAACAGCTGTTTACTTGGTAGGGTTTTTTTTCCCGTTCTGGAAAGTGTTGCCTCAGCAAACTTGGCTTGGAGGCTAAAGACAGCGGGTTTTGTCCCCTGAGGGAATCAGTCGTTGTCTGGCGAGGAGAGTGAAGACAGTAGCTGTGTCCACCAGAGTGAAGCAACCGTCTTCTGAGGAAAGTTTTGGCAGGCACCGCCTCTGTGAGCGGGATTCAGGCAGCACAGCCAGTGGATAGGGACAGTTTCTGAGTGACACATCATGGGGCCAACTGATTTAGAGGTGTGTGGAATGTTCAGAAAGTGCCACCCCACTACTCAATTATATATAAGGAGAGATGTGTGGAGTATCCCTAAGCAGACAGTGGGTAAACATGGTAGAAAAGTGTATAAGGTAGAGAAAGCGAAGCTTGAGTGCTATATACCATAACTGAATTATGTTTATACTTGATTCCAAAACATTTCTCTACAATGATTTGTGGAACTTACTATCTAGTAAGCATGCTTAGTAGTATAGGCTGCCAGCCTACTCATTAACATTATCGAATTTATTTAAACTGATTTAACAAGGCACGTACTGCTTTGGTTTCTGAATTTATTAGGCTAAATAGACTTGCCTTTGCTGGCTGCTGCTGAATTGTAACAAGCGGCCTGAACTGCTGATGGTTGCTGCGAGGTCTGGCCTCAATGAGTCCACTCTGTCCCCTCCTCCTTTCTTTTACTGACAGAAACTAAGGTTGACAATATTGTTGTAGTTGCCTAGCAGCCCCCACAATGGCTACTGCAAAGGGCATTCATTTCTTAAATGTACATGTGCTGCTGCTATTATTTGAGGAAGGTAACCTTCCATTTTTTATTTTGGATTTTTCTGAAAACCTGGGACTTTCCTCAAGTATGTAGAAAGAGCTGTCTTGTCTGTTCATGGCCCCAGTCTCTGGATTTAAACATCACAGTTGGGGCCATGTTGAGAAGTAGATATATTGATGATGAACTTCTAAAAAGCTGAGCTTTCCACTTTTGACTAGCCAGCATCATGAGCAGAATCCTTAACTCTTGTGTGAGTGTGATGCCTACATATTTCATGATGCTTGATTATTCTCATGGTGTCATTCACATGTCATTTTCCTCACTAAAACAAATGTTAATGCCATGTTTGGTTGCACGTGTGAAGATGAACTGTGTTTATAATTTAATTCAACTGTTAAGTGGATAGTCTAATAGGTAGTTCATGACAGGTCTTCTGAATACAGCACTCAAATGGTCAACTGCCTGTAAATCCAGCCCAAGTTTCTACATTGTGTGGTGATGCAGTTCTTGGTACTTCTCTCCATACATTTGGGTCTGATTCTAACAATGTTCCTGGTACAGAGTGGAACGTTTTATTTCAGCAGACTTTAACAGTGCAGAGTTATACCTAAGTCCATTGAAGTCAATGGGCTCAGAAGGGTGTAACTTTGCATAGGATTACACTGTCAGTGCTCAAGACAGGTGTGAAGTCCTATTTTTATTTTCCATTTCATACATTTTCATTTTTGTATGTCACAGTGATTGGATGTTAAAAATTGGACAAGGTAGACATTTTTCTGCTTTAATAAAGACCGTTAGTGCTGTATTCAAACACTGAACAATCTCTGAATTTATAAGCTACTTACTCTATATTTCCTTTCTAGATACTCACGTGATGGAAGATTAATAGTATCTTGCAGTGAAGATAAAACTGTTAAAGTCTGGGATGTAAGAAACAGAATATGTGTTGATAACATCATAGACAGTGATGGGTAAGCTCCTTTCAAATGTGAAAATGCAGAAGGTTTTAACTGATGACTTCAGTTCTTCTTTAATTCCAATTGCTCTATGAGCAGGTTGTTATAAGAAACATCTAAGGGTGTTATGATTAATTAAGGAGTGATCTGACTAGTACTACTCTGAATAAAAATAAATTCATTTCTAATAGTTTAATTTTTTGGATGTTAGACTTCAGTTGTACCTTTCTTCTGACTTGGCACTATTCATTTTCTCCATCTTCTTGTAAAATATTCCACAACTGGAATGTGTACCTTGGACAGTTCTGTCTATAGCAATTTCAGGCTATCCACAGCTGTATATGTGGCTATATCCTGTTAGTGGTGGTTTATATTCCCTTAAATTGTGGATTTGTTGTTTCATTCCTTCTCCTCCATGGTAAAGGTAAAAAGCCTTAGGGCGATTTCTCACTAGAGCTGCCTCACAGCACAGCACCGTTTGCCCCAACACAAATATGTCAATTTCACACCCGAGGCTGCGGGGCTGCATTTGACTCGGGGCTTCGCCCGATTTCCTCCGCAGTTTCATGATGCTCAAAAACCAGGATCACGAAACTGCGGAGGAAATCGGGCGAAGCCCCGAGTCAAAATGCAGCCCCGCAGCCTCGGGTGTGAAATTGACATGTTTGTGTCGAGGCAAATGGCGCTGTGCTGCGAGGCAGCTCTAGTGAGAAATCGCCCTTAGTCTCAAGACTGGTTCACATAAAGGAAAGAGACATATGGTTCTTTGTGCAATTAGCAATTCAATTAGTTACTTCCTCTTTAGCTTAGCAAAACAGACTTTGCTGTTCTAAACTCTCAAATGATGAGGGATGGAGAAATCTAATTAGTAATTGTGACTGAGTGTAAGTGAAGCAGAATGTAATTATATCTGATATTTCTGTGCTATAAGAATGAAATCTTAAGACAAACTGGGACTTGTTAATTCAAGTGCTTGCCACTGCTCCTAAAAAATGACAAAGTTATTTCTGTTGTTTTCTTGTAGATTTGCAAACTATGTAGATTTCAGTCCTGATGGTACATGCATAGCTTGTGCAGGTTCTGATCACACAGTGAAGATATGGGACCTTCGAACAAACAAGTTATTGCAGAAACATCAAGGTAACTGTTCATGCAGCTCAAGATTACAAAACCTCTTTGTAAATTCTTTACGAGCTGATGAGATATAAGGCTAAAACTGTGAGATGCTCCCTTTTCAGATCTTCCTTTTGCCAGGAATTCAGAAGGTAGCTTTGTGTGTGTGTCTGTATGTGCATGTTATGTGCCATCAAGTTGCATGTGACTTATGGCGACCTTATGAATTAATGACCTTCAAATGTCCTGTCATTAACAGCCTTGCTCAGGTCTTGCAAACTGAAGGCTGTGACTTCCCTTATTGAGTCATTCCATCTCATATTGGGTCTTCCTATTTTCCTGCTTCCTTCAGCTTTTCCTACTGTTATTGTCTTTTCCAGCAAGTCTTATCTTCTCATGGTATGGCCAAAGTACAATAGACTCAGTTTAATCATTTTAGGGTCTTGGGAAAATTCAAGTTCGGTTTGATCTAGAACCCACTTTTTAGTCTTTTGGGCAATCTACGTTATCTGTAAAACTCTCTTCCAGTTTTCTTCCTGTCAGTGTCCTTTGTTGTCCAACATTCACATCCACACATAGTAGAAGAAGAGTTTGTTTTTATATCCCACTTTTCTTTACCTTTTAAGGAGTCTCAAAAGTGGCTTACAATCTCCTTCCCTTCCTCACCCCACAACAGGCATCTTGTGAGAGTAGCTGGGGCTGAGAGAGTTCTGAGAGAACTGTGGCTGGCCCAAGGTCACCCAGGCAGGCTTCATGTGGAGGACTGGGGAATCAAACCCAGTTCTCCAGATTAGAGTCTGCCGCTCTTAGCCACTGCACCACGCTGGCTACAAGGAATACCACCGGATGAGTTTTCCTGACCTTGGTCTCCAGCAACACTTCCTTATACTTAAGCACTTTTTCTAGTTCGTTCTTGGCTGCCCTTCTAAGTCTTAATCTCCTACTGATTTCTTGATTGCTTTATCCTTTCAAGGAAGATAGTTTCAGGAGGGTAGCCATGTTGGTCTACAGCAGAAGAGCTAGATTCAAGTCCAAGAGCACCTTAGTGACCAACAACATTATCAGGGTATGAGCGTTCAAGAGCCAGTGCTTCCTTCATCTGGTATTGTACAACGGATTTTTCTTACAACACATTTGGCTCCTTACGATCTTTGTTCACGTGCATTAACTTTTCCATATCGAACCACCTTGAGGCTTGCCTTCTCTTTCTCATGTTTCCTCTTTCTGGAACAGCTCTCTTTTCTTTCAGTTCAGAAGCTTCTACTCACCAGTCCCCATTTCCACAAGAAATCCTGGTACAGGTTAACCTGTGTCATCCAAATACGACACAGAGCAAGTAAACTCTCATCCTAAGGAGTGGGAGTTTCTGTATCCATGTGTTCTGCCAAGGTCACATCAAATATTATATAGAGAATTTTGCATGCAAATATGAGTTCTAACAAAGTGAGTGGATGTGCAAATCCAGTTTGTGAGCTGTCATCTTGGCAAAAATAGGAAAGAAAATTCTGGATTGGGCAAAATGTGAACATGTAGCCTCTTGTTTTGTTCTAAATTTAAGCCTGAATAAGAACATATGGTTTGAAAACTTGCTTCATTATTTTAAAAGATCGGGGCAACTGTGTGCAATCCTACACATAGTCCTATTGTAGGTTGGAGGCTGAACTCATGTTATTGTATTTAAACTGAGTGTTCAGGAGTCTGAGACACTTCTTTAGGGAATAAGTGTGGGGTGTTTTTTTTTGAAACAGTAGAGTTTTTTGCCCTATGATGCTGTAACTTAATGAAGAATTACACCATTAGGTGAGCAGGAAAGCAATGATTTCAACCTGCCACAGATAAAGGGTAACATAATAGATATCCACAAAGAAAGTGGCATTCTCCTGACCAGAGTGTGATACCAAAAGGTATTTAAAAAGGACTTAGTGGCAGCCTAAGGATAACAGAGAGTGCCTGTGGTCCAAAATGACTAGAGACCAGGAAAGTAGAAAATTACTAAGACAAGGGAAAAGCTGACCGCAGAAAAGCTGTTCCTTATAAAATGGCTCCATTTAAGATGCAAATATTCTGACTGTGGAGGGTGTATGTTCTGTTTTTGCATCAAATTCTAATTTTTAAAAATTTTCCTATCAGTCCACAGAGCTGCCATTAATTACACAGCTTTCCATCCTTCTGGTAACTATCTCATCACAGCCTCTACTGATGGTACCGTTAAGATCATAGATCTTTTAGGAGGAAGACTCTTGTACACACTTCATGGACATGAGGTAGCATGCTGTTAGTTCTCATATCCTGTTCTTTGGCCTTGCTGTTAAGGGCCACCATGCATTATTATTTTCCTACACTGAGATAATGTCTGGGTGGGAAAATACATTTTTTTCTTAGTTTGATGACTCGTGTGTGTGTGTGTATTCGAAGTGCATCAGATGGGCACCTTATACATGCAGCATTTGTCTAGTCTGTGAACCGTCTTGCTGCAGAGGAAGCTGATGAGGGCAGGGGCATGGATGCCTCAGAACCCCACAGCCACGTACGATATTAATACAGTCATTGTGTTCCAGAATCTATGGACACTACATGGTACCTGTTCATCTGAAACCATTCATTTTTTACACACTCCACTTACTCCTGATCAGGGCTTTTTTTGTAGAAAAAGCCCAGCAGGAACTCATTAGCATAATAGGCCACACCTAACAGCGAATCCAATTAGCATATTAGGCCACACCCAACAGCAAACCCAATTAGCATATTAGGCCACACCCTTGACAGTACAGCTCATTAGCATATTAGGCCACACACCCCTCGTTACCAGAAGTGTGGTCATCCACACTTCCACACGTTTGCTTCTTATTCTGTTTACCTTGTTTGTTGTCAAAACCCAGGGCTTTTTTGTAGCAGGAATTTCTTTGCATGTTAGGCCACACACCCCTAATGTAGCCAATCATAATGATTTTCTGCTGTTGGGTGTGGCCTATTATGCTAATGAGTTCCTGCTGGGCGTGGCCAACTTGGGAGCCAGCTGGAATTCGGTTCCTGTGCGTTCCTGCCCAAAAATAGGCCTGCTCCTGATTTTCTTGACAGTTGATCCATAAGCACTGGAATCTGTTTGGGCAGTGTTCTTCCACATGTCTGCCCAACCCTGTGCATTTTCACAGTTGTGGAGTCAGTTTGTTTTTCTTCCACACATGCCTTAAATAATAAGGATTTTCATGGGAGCGTGCTCTCATCATTGGTTGTCATAGTGCCTCCCTTATTAAAAAAAACTGCCCTAAAATATTGATGTATATCAATATAGTGTTGTAATGATAGCTTAAGCAGTTTCTCTGAATTCCCCCCCCCCCTTTTAAGGCTCTAGCTGTTCCCTTGTGGAGATATAAAAGAAAAGGCATATCTCCATGAGGGAAGGAGTTAGAGACTTGTTTTTTTAAATGAAAGCTGGGAATTCAGAGAAACTGCTTAAACTATTATTACAACACTAAATCCATATATCAATATTTTAGGGCTGCATTTAAAAAAAAAACAAAAACCAGCAACTGAAACCACTCATCTTTGGGGGGAGGGGGAGGGAGTAATTTGAAGTTGACAACAGTCCAATCATTGAAGGGCTGGAGGTGGGTGGCTGGGAGCAGGTGCCTATTTATCTACTTGCAATTTCTTGCTTTCGAACTGCTATGTTGGCAGGAGCTGGGGCCAGAGATGGGAGCTCACTGTGTCACGCGGCAGTAGGGTCTCAAACTGCCGAGCTTCAGACCTTCTGGTCTGCAGCTCAGCATCTTAACCTCTAAGCCACTACGGCCCCACTCATAGATAGTTACATGATAACTAATGAAAGGTTTAGTAAATAGCCTTGTATTAACTTACTATGGTATTGTGTCAGTCTAAACTACAAAGTATAACAACAATGGAGGATGGTCAATTTATAGAAGTTGAAATTGCTCTCTGAGAAATGACATATTAACATAAAAATCAATTTTTGACTGCTGAAACTGCTGCTTGAAATTAAAGCTGTTTTGAAGTGAATAGGAAAGGTGTCATGCAAAAAGAGACTAAAGAATCCAAGGGTAATGACAGTGGGAAAATGTACAAGAAAGAAAATGGCTAATCTTTATCTATTGTCTTCCCCCAGGGACCTGTCCTCTCTGTAGCCTTTGCAAAAGGTGGGGAAATGTTTGCCTCTGGTGGCGTAGACACACAGGTTTGTTAAAGCTCTTTGGTTCTTTTTAGGAGGTATGTGGGTCAAAATTAGTGTTCCTACTCAACTGTGCTAGTGTGTGCTGATGCAGAATTTTTTAGCCCTTAGCGCACAGATTTTTGGCTTGTGCAGGGTGACGAAATTCCAGAAGGAAGCTGAAGCTGTTATCTGGAGTGCACCAGTGCCCTCCTGGGCGGTGCTTCTGCATCCAAAGCCCCTTCCCTTCCTTCCTCACCAGCATGATGGAGGGGAGGAGGCAGCAGCTGGGCACCAGGTGCTTAGAGCTCTCATAGCCAATGGCCAGCCATGTTTCCCTTGGGTGGCTATAGTGGTTGCCTTCTCTCTTTCCCCCTGTCCCTCAGTGACAAAGGCAGAGGAAAGTCACATGGTGGCGCATTCCAGTTTGCATCCCTCTGGGAGCCACGGGGGTGGGCCAGTAGGCATCGGTGCCTGGTTTCCCTGGAAAAGATACCGCGGCCATGGGGAGGAGGAACAAGGTCGTGTGACCACCCTCTCTCTCCTTTTGTGGAAAGGATGAACCCACATGGACCTCGGGGGCAGGGAGGAGAGAAAGAAGAGGGGGAACAGAATGGGCACTTGTGGCCTGATCCTTAGCACGTCTGCTCGTGAGTAAGCCTCGCGGCGCTCCTTAGGATTAGCTCCCAGAGCCGCATGTTTTGCCAAGGGCAGCTTTGCACGGAGCAAAGGACATCAAGGCTGCACAGGGCTCTCGACAGGTTTTCAGCTGGCCACTCCTCCTCATTCAAGCGTGAGCGGCCAGTGTGATCATCCCTCCCTTTTGTCTGGAGTGAAAAGGGCTGAAGCTCTAGCCTGGCTTTCTGCACCCCTGGAACCAGAACAGCATAGGAGGAGGGGGGGTTGGTTTGACCTGACCAGAAGAGGCATTGGAAATGGGGAAGGAAGTGGGGGGTGGAGAAACTGGGCAGGAGAAATTACACCAGCTTCCAGTTTCCTGTGTTGTAACTATTGTGCCTCCAAATAGAAATTGCTTTACAAAGTCATACATTTAAAGTCAGGGCCAGTTCTTCAAGAAGCTAGAGGGGGTGGTGGAAGATAGGAAGGAGAAGGATAGTACTTACTTGAGAAGGGAGAGATGGAGACGTTTGAGTATTGTATCAAAAATGTAATTCAAAATAAATGTGCTGGAAAGGTAGAGACAAACTTATCCAGGGGCTACAAAGCATCCTGGCTGAAGTAGGAGACTTCTCACCACCTTGAAAATAGGATGAACAGAAACCTGATTAAGTTTGCCCTTCTGGCTTAATAACATCAGTTTGTTTCCCCAGAAAAATGGATGAGAAAGTACTTCTGCAAGTCTTAAGATCACTCTTGCTTTTCCCAAATTCTCAGTGCCTTCTGTCCCTGCCCCATTTCCCTTTTAAGGTTCCCTTTGCTGTGGTGGTAGAAAGTGCATCAAGTCACAGTTGACTTATGGTGAGCCAATGCAACAGACAGAGACATTGGTTCATTTAGGCCACTGAACGAAGTCTCTAGACACTTCTCTATAAGTGCCTTGGTTAAGAATTACGACATTTTCACTGAATATTGCAAAGAACAAGTAGAAGAAGAAAATGACTCAGTACACAAATACTGCCCTGAAAAATGAAGTAAACCACAATAGAAGGTGGCATTATTTATCCTTTGTGATGTTCTCAGTGATTTAGCAAAACTTTGCAAAATTCTTCAGAAGAGCTCTTTGACTACTGTGAAAGCATTTCAGTTATGGTAATAATCTTCTAAAAAACTAATGTAGGCTTGCTCACAACTTTAATGCTAGTAGCTCTTTTGGCTCATGACGTAGAATTTTTCCTCACAACACTCCACAGCATAGAAGGAGCTACTTTTTATAACATTTTTTTAAAACCCAATTTTCAAGAGCTCTTACAAAGATGACTTCACTCTGGTTACCTTTTCTTTCTCAAAAATCTTGGTTTTAATTTGAACTATTTTTGGTATGTCTTGAATTCTTGCTATGTAATTATTTTATTTTATTAGGTTTTTCTAGTTAATAGATTCAAGGTGCTTGAAGTAACATATTCCCTGACTATATAAAGTGATTATGTTGTTTTGCCACACTAAATATACATTTATGACTTGTTACAGGTGTTGTTGTGGAAGACTAATTTTGATGTATTTGAGTATAAAAAAATTCTTAAAAAGAATATGCGGAGGATACATATTGATGAACCCCCTCACCTGCTTGATATTTACCCACGATCTCCTCATCGACATAATGTAAAACCACAATCAGTTGAGGTAAACAATTATTAATATATCTAATTCTGAAAAAGGGCAAATCTGAGGATACTTAAATCCGAAACTGAACACAAACAAGCAGGAATTTCTACAAGCCTGAAAACCACCCTAGGTTTGCAGAAAAATCTGATATCTAAAAAGAAAACAATATACTATGGGATTTTAAAAACCCAAAATGATAAATGGAACTTCTGTAGCTTTAATAAGTGAATATATTCAGTGGCCATTAGTAGGCAACCACAACAGTTTTCCCAGCATTCCAAGACTTGGATTCTGTCAGTACAAGGGAAGGGGACAGGCCCTTTCCAGGTTTCTTTTGGCTTTTGAGAGAAAACTCATTGCTTTAAGCTGCTTTGGGTCCCCATTGTGGAGAAAGGAAGGGTATAAATGACATAAATAAATATAGCTGAAGATGGAGGGCATATAAAATAAATTTGTTGGTGGGTGGGAAGGAAAAAAGGAAGCAGGGAAAGGTGAGGATATGTGGGTTGCCAGGAGGAGGGAAAGAGGAAATAGCGTGAGGAAGGAACTACAGGGGGAAATAGGGTTTCTTCCACAAGTCTCTGTGGGTTCCCCACTGTACAACTGGGCCATAGTTTTCCCAGGTAGAAGCTGTCAGGCATAGGGAAGGAGGGGAAACTGAAGGTGGGGGCAGATAAAGTTAGGTGGGCTGGTGGGTGGGAAGGAGAGAATGTGCAGAGTTAGAGAGACAAAAGAGAATACCCAAAAGAGAATCAGAGAATAGAAGCATAAGGTTAGAGGCAGCTGAGAACATTGACTACAGATTTTCACACATTTTCATTAAATAATAACTTTAATGAAAATAATATAATCATCGATTATATTTAAAGTTAATTTTATTGTTTCACAATAATATCTGTTTATTTAGTACAAATATGAAATGAATTGATTTTGTTGTTCTAATAAAATTCATGTATCAAAAAAACTTGACTATATCTTTCTGGAGCAGTCAAACAGTTGACGTTTTTTGCTGCCCATAATGGAGAAATACTAGAACAAATGATGCTATGTTGCCATGTCAGCAAATGATTAGAGGAGATACTGAAAACTAGTAATAAATGTAGTTTTTTAGGGCAGTCAAGATCACATTGTGCATAATGATACAATGATACTAAGGCACTTTCGAACTATTGATGCTCTTTGCAGGCATTTTGAAACTGATGCTTCTTGTTCTTCAAACCTACACTAGATAGCACTAAAATTTAAGAGTAGTTTGTATACTGGAAATCAGCTTGGTTCAAAATAGGATTTTCAGAGTGAATTTCTTATTCAATATTGAAAATATTGTACTCTGTACTGTAATTGTTAACTTGTCAGGACAACATATATATGTTGGTAGAGGGGGAAGTTTGCTTATGGATAAGGAACAAGTTTACTGTCATAGGCAAATAATTTTTCAAGAGAATTCCCTAATTTCTTTGTACCCCACAGCCTATAGCAATTTATTTTAACATCCTTTGAGTTGCTAAAGGGAGAATGTCCTTGTGTTTTATAGATGTATTTTAGTTTTGGTTGTAAACTGGTTTCATGATGTACTGCCATAATGTTTTGTATTTAAATGGTTAGCTGCCTTAATGGCCCTGATTGGGCAAAAAGGTAGACTATACATTTTGTAAACAAACAAAATGTGTTTAAGATCATGGTTTTGCAGCTTCAACTGGCACAACATGCCTCACCCCACTTCCTAGTAGGTGTGGGAGCACATTTGGCTTATTTTGTGCCTGCTCCGTTGTTTCTAGTCCAAAGGCAAATTATCTTTTAATATCCTTCATGGAGCCCCTCTTCTTCCTCCACATACCTGCTTGAAGTTCCATCACTGAAAGAAGTTAAAACAGTGACAGAGAAGAATGGGGCCTCCTAAGCAATTGCTCCACTGTTACGATATCCACTTCTACAGGACATGCACACCTGCACATAGTCTTTGGTTTTAAAAAAGTATAAGGTGTATTTGTTTTAGCAGGCTTAATAGGATGAATGAATATGTTAGTGCTTTGGAGTTTACAATGGTTGATCTTCGCATTTACTAAAATTTCACTCTAGGTGTAGTTAAAATAATGTGTTTTGGTGAAGTTTTACATGGCTTATTTTAAAAGTAGCTAAAGATTTATTCTTTTAATAAATTTTTTTCTGCTATAATATGGCATAAAGTCTCCCATCTTTTTTGTGGGCTTTGTATTTCAAACAGCCCTAGTTCCTTTTTCCCTAGCAGTCATAAGGAGTAGAGCGGCTCTGGTTCTATGTAAAGTCTTTCAAATATTCCCAGTGCAAGATTCAGATTTCCCCACCACCACCACCTTTTGTGGCATCATCTGCACTGCAAGGATTTTCTGGGTGTTGGTGTTACATTGACGCAGCAAAAGTCCCACGAGTTGGCTTTGGTTAGTATAAAGATTGAACCATACACCTAGAGAGAGTTCCAGTTACCCCGGTATAGTCCAGATTATACAGCGTATGAGAGTTCTATCCTGAGTCTGTAATGTAAGTAATAGTAATGTCTTCAAATCTGGTTTTCAACAGATAAATCCCAGCTATGATGTAACGGATATGCAAACATTTGACCCAACCGTCATCGATATTAGCTCTTCATCTTCTAGTTCTCAGGTGGGTTTTCCAGGGGACAATGGCAAACTGTGTTATAAAGCATTTGTAATGTTTGTTATTTTATCCACAGCAGTTACAGGACTGTGTGCATGCTAGGGTGCTATCGACTTACAGTGCTAGCATAGTCTTTGTGCCTGACAGTTTTATTCCTTTAACTGCAGCCAAATTAGAAAGAAATTCTGTGCTTACATTGTTGTGAATTGTGCCAAAAGGCTTTCCTTACCTTTTGTTTGCATAATTTTGTTTGCCTCTCCAGGGCAACTTGACTCACAGACCTTTGACCTCCAGGGCAACTTGTTGGCCACTGTAAACCAAACTAGATGTGACAGCATTCTCATGGCTGCCATGAGGAAACTGCCATCATTTTTAAGTTACTTTAAAAAGCTGTGAGAACAGTGTGGCGGCCTGAGGTGCTCTTTTCCTTCCTACAAGCCTTGTCAGTGCTCTTGTCCCTCCCACAAGTGCCAAAATGGCTACAGTCTCCCCACAGCTGTTTCGACACTTGAAACAGTGTGTGGGTGGAGAACAGGAATACCGTGCTGTGGGCCCAATCAGAATCAGATCCTTGCAGCATTTAAAATCACTTTAAAATGGGCGGTGGGGTCTTTGTGCCAGCCATGATGATGCCATCAAATCTAGTTTGATTCTATGGTTAGTTTGTGAAGCAGGATGCTGGACTACATAGACCACTGGGGGGTTCTTCTGGTCTTTTCTCACTGTTCACACAGATGTTGCCTTTCTGCTGCCATCATAGGTACAAAACTGTCCAGTGCTTTAGATCCTTTGTAAATGGTCTTAGGTCCATTGTCTACCAACTTTCAGCTTTATAGCTAGCATGGAAATACCTTGCTTGCTTTGGGCTACACATCATGTCCCTTTTTTGAGGTGGAGTCTGACAGGTTTGTCTAGTAACAAGGGATGTTTTGTGCTGTGTGTGTACTTGACTTAAGTTTGCCTGAACATGCAAGAATCTGAATTATTTTGATTCCACTGTTAAGTGAATCACAGTGCAGTCCAAGCAAAGAAAGTTCTGCTAAGCTCCATGGAGCTGATTAAGTGTTTCTGCATACAAGATACCACTGAATTCTGAACATATCTTTTTAGGAATATATTCACTACTGGCCAATGTGCTTCTTACTGTAGAGTGTACTTATTTCCTATGCATATTTTTATGCCCAAGCTGTTCATAGAGTTTAAAAGGAACACAATGCTAATTATCTTTGAGTGAACATATGAACTTGGGTAAAACTGAGTCATTTCATCATCTTTGACTGGCAGTGGTTCTCCACTTCTCAGACAGCAAGCATCCTTTCCCCAAACCTACTGCCTGAGATCCTTTAAGGTGAGAGCATGTGCTCTACCATAGAGCCATTTCCTCAGTAATTTGCTTACTGATCCTAATTCACACTTCAAGAGTTAATGTACAATTGTCTTTTGATAGATGTTTGTATCTGTATCAATAATCACAAAATCATCTTAGAAGCTCTCCAGTTGGACTCTAGAAAACAGTTCTGTGATGTACAGAAAACAGAGTATGTTTGATCAGGTAGCTGAATTTCCTTCCACCTCAGAAAAATCAGGCACTTGTCTGCCTATTACCTAGGCTTCATAAATTGACTTTATACAAATCTCCCACCCCGAGCATTCTTATTGAGCTGACTTCATGACCTATGACAGTATTGCAAAAGCAGCAAGGACAAAAACTATTGGGAATTTTCTAGTTCAATGAAGTAGCATCTGGGCTAGTTTTTTGGGTGAAGCTGCAGGATATTTTTCTGCACCTATAACTAGGAACTATTTAGCTGTTCCCTTGTAAAGACAGATAATACTTCAGCATGTGTTACTGCAACAACTTGCCATGGCTTTGCTATACCACTGAAAACAGTTTTAATTTCAACACTTACTCACCCTGAACTTTAGATAATATGCTCTGAAACAATAATGCCATCTTGTGTTCTTTAGTAGTCTTCAGTGGGTGCTTTGTGTGAATTGTTGTAGTTGTATTAACTTGTTTGTGTGTGTGTGTGAGATTGAGACATAAACAATTCCAGTATTCTTTCTTGCCTGTAGCTTTCTGCAGCAGTCTACCTGTGAACAGTGACCTCATGTGTCCGTTGCCAATTTTGTCCTCCCCCCCCCCCGCAGTTCCCCCCTCTCATGCATTGCTGGGAATCAAAGCTGTACCCCTCATTTTCACAGCTGACTCTGAGGCATGTAGAAAATGCCTGACATTCATCAGCCCACACATCCACTACCAACTGGTCCCTTCCTCTTCCTGTGGAAAAGTAACATTCTCTGAGAGCTGTACCCTGAGGAATGCAGAAACAGCAGCAAGCCTTTCACACAGGAAATTACTACTCTAGCACTCTTAGGAAAGTGTTGCTGTCACTTGGACTGCCTGCCCATAATGAGCTTCCTGCTTTTTTCCTGCTGACCTACAAGATGATTTACTACTGATCTAAATGCCTTTGCCAGTCTGTAAGCATAACGGCAGCTAATGAAGCTGGCAATCAGCAGTTCTGTAAATGTGTAACTGCACCGTCTTAAACTTGGAATGTGGTAGGCATGTATTCTCTTTGCTACTCTCTTCATATTCCATTGAGAGAGGCTGGGTAGCAACTTCTGCATGCTTTTATGAAATTGAAAAATATTGGTTCAGGCGTTTTCAACATTTGTAGACAATTTTGCTTTTTAAATGGTGATTGTAATTCAGTTTTTTTTTTAAGTGTTAAATGCTTATGGCACAGATAGCCAAGTAGTTCAATGCACATGTCCCACTGCAGTGAATGAATATTATAGAGAAGCAGTGCTTGATGGATTGTGAACTGAGGCAGGAGCATCGTCCTTGAGTGGGGCTCTTTTGTAGCTATCTGTGGTAGGAATCTGTGAATACCTTGCTCTGTGACCAGTCAAAGCATGCTATGGCCCCCAATTTAGCCGTTGCATGGTATGTCTCTTTATACTGGGGCACGAGAGTATAACAGCAGCAGGATTGGCGTTCAGAAAGCAAATCAGATGAAATGGCGAAGAAATGGGAGGAGGGATCCGACTCCCGACCTTTGGTGGAGCACCATTGGTGCCAGCGCTGGAGGTTAGGAGTCCGGGAGTGCTCCTGGATTCCTCCTTAACAATGGAGGCTCAGGTAGCAGCCACTGCCAGGTCGGCCTTTTACCATCTTCGGCTGATCAGGCAGCTGGTTCCCTTCCTCAGCCGCGACGACCTGGCTATGGTGATCCATGCAACGGTCACCTCGAGACTAGACTGCTGTAATGCTCTCTACATGGGGCTGCCCTTGTCGCAAATTCAGAATCTGTAGCTAGTGCAGAATGCCGTGGCCAGGCTGTTGATGGGTCTTCCCAGATGTTAACACATCCAGCCTGTGCTGAAGGCGCTGCACTGGCTGCCAATAGCATACCGAATTCGCTTCAAGGTGTTGGTGCTTACCTTTAAAGCCCTATATGGTCAGGGTCTGACATACCTGCAGGGCCACCTTTCCCCATATATACCCCAAAGAGCACTGAGGTCGGGGGCCCAGAACCGACTGGCTCTACTGGGCCCCAAAGATGCCAGGCTCGCCACTACTAGGGCCAGGGCCTTTTCGGTGGTGGCTCCGTACTAGTGGAATGAGCTCCCGGAGGAGATCAGGGCCCTGTGGGATCTTATGCAGTTCCACAGGGCCTGCAAGATGGAGCTCTTCCACCAGGCTTTCAACTAGGAGCCACTACCCCCAACCACGAACGAGCCGGCCCGTAGTACTAACATCTGGCCGCTACCACTGTGCTCCGGAAGATCATTGAGCGAAACTGTTTGGTGGTATGGTAATTTCAGCACGCTATCTTATGCATTCAATGTATTAGCACTAGCACTTTATGAAGTCTGGTTTTAGTTTATTGTATTGAATTTTAAATTGTTTTTATGTGAATGTATGGTCATCTATAGACCAGTTATGTAAGCCGCCCTGTGCCCGCTTGCGGGGTAGGATGGGGTATAAATTTAATAAATAATAATAATAAATAACTCTAGCAAGGCTCTTGTGCCTTTGGAAGCTGCATTCACATGGAAGAATCACAGGTAGAGTTTTCCAGGGTAAGACTGGAGACAGGCTGTTTAAAAGTTGAAGCCTGGGTCTGTATTCTATCAATCCACAAGGTTTACTCCTGATACTCTGCAACAAGTTCCAATCAAATTGGTCTAAGTCTGTATAGAGCTATCTGCTGAAAATAGATTTCCCCCCCCAGGTGCTCCTATCTTTTGGAACAGACCAAGCAAAATATTAGTCAAGCAGAGAATCGAGGATATAGAACGCCAAACGGATCCTTTCAGCATACAAAACATTAAGATGAGGGCAATTATCAAAAATACTTAACATCTCTTGAAGTAAAAGGGTTTAGGAGAGCCTTCACTGAGGCGAGGTGCTCTGCCCTCCTTTCTGCTGTACTTGAAGGAAAATATAAGAATATTCCTTTCACAGAAAGGCTTTGTACCTGCCCATTAAGGGAGGTTGAAACGACAGAGCACATGTTTTTTAAATGTCCGTATTATCAGGTGGCGCATAATAAAATCATCACGCCGCTGACTGAACAAATTCTGGGCCTCTCTGAAAAAGCTAGACGCGAGTTCCTTCTATCTGATAGAAATCCCAAGATTACCCACCAAGTAGCCAGTTTTTGTATGGTGATACTCAGATCACCAAAACCCCAAGTAGCTAGTTAGATATAGTAGTTTGATATTAAATTAAATTTTGCTTTTAATGTTTTACAGATGTACTTTTTTGTATGACTGGTCTAAAGACTGTAGAAATAATTTTAAATAAATTTAAAACAGGTAGAGTTATGCTTTTCACTGCATGTTCATGACAGTTATAACTATGGGGATGGTCAAACAACTGTCTGTTCAGCAGTTTGTAGTAGCACAGGAGCCAGGGTGGAATAAGAGCCGCAATAGAGTCATTAGATGAACTTAGCCATTGGTTGAGTCATAGGCTCAGCAGGTGGTTGGCAGTGCACTGTGAATGGGATCCATCCTTGCCTCTTATGCATGTTGAAGAGCTTTCTGGGAAAAGCCAATAGAGTTACAAAAATAGTTAGTAATGAATAACATAGAGCAGAAGCAACAAACAGCAAATGGCCTGTGACATTCTGCAAAATGGTGTGAGTTTTGGAACTGAGAGTGGTGCTACCTAGATGTTCTTCTAGCCCTATATCTCCCCCTTGGGTTTTTCCACATGTTAGCCTGCGTCTGTTGAGGCAGATAGAAGTATTTGCCCAATTGCTATGCTAAGGACTTGCATTGGAACTCTGTCTGCAGTTTTGAGGGGGGAGGGGGCTGTTCTATTCCCCTCTGATTCCATGGAGCAAAAGAGGCTAGCAGTGCTTGGAATGTGAGTGGTTAATAGAAATAGAACTGTATTCCCTGTTTTCCCTGCTTTCATATTAGGGTTCCACTGGCATGTGGGGAACTGTGGCTCAGTGGTAGAGCATCTGCTTGGCATGCAGAATGTCCCAGGTTCAATCCCTGGTATCTCCAGTTAAAAGAGCTGGGAGTAGGTGATGTGAAAGACTTCTGCTTGAGACCCTGGAGAGCCACTACCAGTCTGAGTAGACACTATTGACTTTGATGGAACAAGGGTCTGCTTCAGTATAAGGCAGTTTCATGATGCCACGGCAACAGTGTTCTGCCAGCATATCTCCAAGGGAAGGGGGGATTTTTTGTACTGTACATATACTTACATGTGCCTTCTCTGTGGGGGAGGCTATTGAGGGAAAAAAGACTACTGAGGCATTGCATAGTTTTACGGGTTCAGTGATGTGTGGATCCCCCTCTCATGCTTGCCCTTTGTTGGGTGTATCATCCTTGCATCTTTCATTGTGAAGGAGTGGAGGGTTCGGGTCAGTGTTTGTGTGCCGAGGTGGAATACTTTTATGAGTTCTGAGTAGAGCAGCCTTCTATTCATGGTGTTCTAGAACAGTGCTTGTTATCATCCTCAGCTGTTTGAGCAAAGTGTGTTTTCTCTATAGTTTCCATCACCAAAGTATGCATAGCACAAAGCCAGAGACATACAGTCCCTTGCCACACAGCCTCTTATCTACGATATCGGTGACCTAGCTGGTAGCGCTTAGCATCCACAACAAGCTGTAGACTTCATCTACCAATCCTAAACTGTGCCATGGTTGTGTAGACATAGTATAAGGCAGAAGGAAGAGCTTTGTTTTTCACTCCCATTGCAAAACTGCCTGTCCCTTTTCTGAGAAATGGAATTTGACCACAACTTAGTATCCATGCTCTGCTCATATCCAGTTTAGATTGCTGAAACGGACTACATGGGGCTTCTTCTGAAGACAGTTTGGAAATTTCAATTGGTAGAAAGCTCAGCAGCCCAGTTACGAACTGGTGAAAGCTACAGGGAACACATTTTACCCATTTTAAAAGAGCTATGCTGGCAGACTGTTCATTTTGAACCCAATTCAAAGTACTGGTATTACCTTGAACAACTTAAATGAATTAAAATGAAGATGGCTGTTGCACCTTCTGTACATTATGAACACCTGCCCATCAACAGAGGCCTTCTTCAGAGGCCCTGCTCTTAATATCTGAAGCAAAGAGGGTAGCAAACAATGGACAGGGCCTTCCTTATCGTGGCATCATTATTTGTGGATCACAATCCTCACATCCATCCAACTGGCAGTGAATCTTTACACTTTTCAGCACCAGGTTAAAACGCACCTTTTTGCCCAGGCATTCTAGTTTGTTTGTGGATCATGATTTCCCCCTTTTCACCGTGAATCCATATTTACTAGTATTCTACAATGTATTATCATGCAAGGGAAGGGTAACAAATCACTGGACATTAGTTTTATTTTCCCTACTAGGTTTTAAATTTTTGTTGTTTTATTTTATTGTGTTTTCCTGTATTTCATTGTTAGCCCTCTCAAAGTGTTGCAGCTGAGACTGAGGCACATAAATATTTTAAATAATACATAAATACATGCTGACAGTCTTGGGTGGTTCTGAAATTCTCTGAACCAGTGTAGGAATTCTTGTGTTCAGAGTGTTGCATGACTTGTATTGGAGCTGCCTATTTCCTTGTCTTGTTGAAACACTGTTAATTATTCAAACTTACATTTTAACAGTGCAATCCTAAGGACATTTACCTGGGAGTAAAGTCCAGAAACAGACCTGAGTAGGATTGTGAGCAGACCTTTAAGGATTGCTCTCAACATTTCTTCACACTGCTGTCCTCAGCAGAGTTATACCTGTTTAAGCCCATTGACTTCAGGGGACTAAAAAGGGTGTAACTCTTCTTAGGATTTCAGTGTCAGTCATTTACACTGCAGTCCTACAGACGCTTTCCTGGGAGTCACCCCTATGAACTAAAATAGGACTTTTGAGTAGACCTGCTCTCTCAAAATGTTTCTTAGAAACACTTGAGTTGAGACTGGTTGTATCTTTATTTTATCCTTCCTCCTTTTTTCTGGCCGATGGTCTTCATTATTTCACAACTGTTTGTTGAAATGTCCATTTGTTTCTCCTGTTCTCGGCATCTGGCTTTCTGGCAGTCGCCACAATCAGCTCTGTTGGCAAATCTGGAACTGACTTATCGGACTTTGTTGCTGATTAGTTTTAAAGTTGCTTCTTTCTTAATCCCTCTGAGGCATTCACTCATAATTCGTTTCCCTGTCCAATAATAGATGAAGGGAAAAAATGCAATCTCATCATAGTTTGTCTTTTCTTATTTTAGAAAAAGTTACATTCAGCACTGTTTGCTGAAGAGCACTTTGGAAATACCCAGTCTGTTTGAGGCTAAACTGATTTTTTGGAAGAGCATATAGCGGGGGTTCCCAACCTTTTTGAGCCTACAGATGCCTTTGGAATTCTGACATAGGGTGATGGGTGCGACAACAATATGGCTTATGCAGGAGGCAGATGTCAGGGAGTGTGGTTATACAGAGCTTCAACGTTTAAGGTAGAAGTTCTCTTTGACAGGATGCACGGGGAATCAGAAGCCCTGCTGGCCATAAGCACCACCAGGCCCTATCAGCTTTCTAAAAACACCTAACAGGCATGAGGAAAAGTGTTGGAGGGTGCCTTGATGCCTACAGGCACCACATTAGGGGAACCTCTGCCATTCAGAATAAGGGGGGGGAGGAACTGACCGCCTAAGTGCATTCATAATTGTGTATTCTCAGAGCTGCTTCTCTACTTTTTGTGCCTCATCAAGGAAGGCTAAAACACAATGCTAGAATATTCAGTAGTAGATGAGATTGCATAAACACCCTGCTACATGTTGACTCCTTTATCAGTTCTAGAGCATTGTTGCAAAAAATACACTATGCAGTGGGGTGGGGCGGGAGCTTTCCAGCATTCAGCAGAGTACAATTAGCTTTGGAAGGCAATAAAATCAGCAAAGTGGACAGGTGGTTTACTTAGTGTGCAATAGATTCAGCACTTGTAAGTTCTGCTGTGTTATGAGTGGAAAATCCAAATACCCCTGAACAGTGTGTTCATTCATAGGCGATTTTGGAAAGGATGTTCTGGATGGAAATGGGTTGTGTGTGTTGAGATTTAGGAAAATGAATTGTGTCCTCCTGGTCTTGAAAAGCAAAGTATTTAGACAGGAAGCTGGGAGAGGGGAGAAGATACTGCAATAGCCGTTTTGGAGAAGCCAGCTTTCTAGGGTTATTGGCCTAACATGGAGGTAGGTAGCATAGCATCATCATTAAGAAACTTTCCTTTTGGATCTAGCAATGAAACATGCCCTTGGATGTGTACAAACAGGGGCTGAAGAAACTTGCTGCAAATTAAATTTGGCTCCTTTTATTTAGATTGTAAATAGTGGGAATGTTTTAGTGGTTTCGTGTTGTTTGTCCTTCTCATTTTAAGAGCTTCCTGCTGCAGCTGTTTATGGCGACACTGAAGACTGGCCTTTATTACATTTCTGTACCTCCCCCTACAGAACTCATATTGTTATTTTTGGCACCTGTGCTCTCCATAAGAATATTTGTAGTTTATGAAAGCGGTTGTATATTCCCCTTCCTGGGGTGTTTTATATTTAGCATTGACTTCCTGGGAGGGAATTTCTCACCTTTGGGAGTCCAGAGCCTTTGATGATTTCAGTCTCTGGTGGTGAGCTTTTTTTTTTTTTTAAACCCGTTTTGCTGATCATTGAAACCTGAACCGTATTTGGCTCCCATTCTTAAATATAAATTATATATAGTACATAATGAGTTGAGTATCAATTTGATTTAAAATTACAAGTTTAAAAAATATGTACACTGCTACATCAGTATTTAATATTGCAATGAAGTATTTGGATTTCAATCAGTTACTGTGTATGACTCTAGCTGAATGCACAGTTCTTAACGAGATCAGGAAATGCCCTGTTCTTTCCATGTCCTGTGCTTGGCATATATACTAACTCTGAGGAAGATGGGGCAGGTTCCATACACACAAAAATTAGTGTGAGCATCAGTGATCTCTGTGTGCACATCTGGGGAAGGCTGGGTCTTCTTTCTGGATTGGAAAAGCAGAACATAATGAGCAGTACAGGAAGCTTTCTTTAATGGTATTTATTTGCAACAGCAAACACTTGGAGCTTTCCAGTTGTACAAGGAGCTTTCCAGTTGTACTAGCATACATTTTGCCCCCCAAAACTAAATCTTTTGGAAAGACCACAGACCCACTTATTTATCTGAGCAGCAGCTGCTGTTTAATGCCATCAGAGCTGTTCTAAATTTAACACAGCTGTCATCCTTACCAAATAAATAAATAAAACTGGCTTACCCAAGCACAGCTGCAAAGACAGCAACTGAGGATCTGGGTTTATTTCCCTCTGCACATGTTATAATAAAACCAAGTCATTCCCCCCCCCCCTTCTTGTTCTGAAACGACCTAGTGCCCTCAAAAAACTTATCAACTACTCTCTAAATTGGAAAGAATAACAAAGTGTGTTGTTGTGGCCTATAAAAATGTCAACTTAATTAAGGGAACTGGTAATCCTGTTAGTTTTGCTGCTTCCAGTTTGGGGATCCCTGCATTGCTGCAGATTTACAGCCCATTCCTTGGGCTCAACCTGCAAGAACACAATGTCCACTTAAAATGACACTTCATTTTCCTGTGAAGCTTCCCAGGAATTACTTCTCCCTTGCCTGTCACTTAGATATGGCCAGTTGGCATTTATACCAACCTCACAGTTCTTGTGGGCAGTTTAAGACACCAAACTACAAGTGATGGCAGGCGTGAATTTATCCCATAGCCAGCCAGGCCATTTTAAAAACATTTGTAGTTTTTATTTTTTTTAAAATGCTGTAAGGCTCCATCAAGATTGAGCACATGACACAGTGGCCCCAGATGCTCTTGTCCTCCCCATGTCTTTGCAGGTATAGAAGCAGCCCCCCCCCCATGGCTGTGTCTGTGCCTGAAAAGGGGTGGGGGGGACAAGAGCTCGTAGGGCCACCATGCTGCACACCTGATAGAGATCAGAGCATCACAGCAATTTTTAGAGAACTTTGTTGTTGTTGTTCAGTCGTACAGTCAAGTCCGACTCTTTGCGACCCCATGGACCAGATCACGCCAGGCCTTCCTGTCTTCCGCTGTCCTCTGAAGTTGGCTCAATTTTATGTTCGTTGCATCTATGACACTACAAATGCTTTTAAAATGGCATCAGCAACCATGGGATGGATCTGTGCCTGCCATCACTTGTAGTGTAGCCTATAGGAGGGGCAAAAGTCAGTCCTGTTCTGTATCTTTTTCAAATCCTGGCGAGCAATTGTATGTGCCAATTGTAGTCTGTAAGGACTTCAGAGTATCTGTGTCAGATATTTAGCCCAACAAAAAGCAAAACATCTTAACAGGCCTATGGTTTAAAAGAAGCATTTTTTCATGATCCATGATTAATAAATACCATTTATCCATAACATTTCAAGATTCTTCAGTTAGCAGATTCCTTATAATTACATCTAAGTCTGTTGGGTTTAACCATGATACAAAAAGTTCAACTTGTGTAGAAGAGAAGAGTTGGTTTTTATACCGCACTTTTCTCTTCCCAAAGGAATCTCCAAGTGGCTTGCAAACTCCTTCTTTTCCTCTCCCCACAACAGACACCGTGTGAGGTAGGTGGGGCTGAGAAAGCTCTGAGAGAACTGTGACTGACCCAAGGTCACCCAGCTGGCTTCACATGGAGGAGTGGGGAATCAAACCCAGTTCTCCAGATTAGAGTCTGTCATTCTTAACCAGTACACCACACTGGTTAGGCAAATAAACCATGTACTGCACGTTCTCTTTTTAAAGAGCATGCTTCACCAACTTCATGGTTCACTAGAAAGCCTATCTTCAAATTCTTGTTTATTGGGAGATCATTTTGGTACTGCACAGGAAGCTTTTAAATGTCCAATGTGTATATGAAGGTGGCCAGAAATTTAGATAGGTGGTTTTTAAGTTGGCATGTACTTTTCTCCAAAGGATTATAAAATGTTAGTTTAATTTCAGGGAAATATAGTAAGAAGTTAGATCTATCTGGACAAACTCCTCAGACATCTTCTTTTACAGATCATCTTTCTGAGAGAACTTAGTTGCCATAGAGTCCACCCTTCAAACCAGCCATTTTCTCCAGGGGAGCTGATCTCTGTCTCTGTTGTAAAAGTGGGAGATCTCCAGGCCCCACCTGGAGACTGGGAAACCCTATTTTCCTAATATCCAGCCAGTACCCCTTCCCACCCTTAATTTAAACCCATGATTGCAAGTCCTATCCTCTTCTGCCAACAGGAACAGCTCCCTGCCCTCCTCTAAGTGACAGCCCTTCAAATAGTTAAAGTGAGCAATGGGTTCCGGTTTATGGCGGCTTACTCTTGGACGCGTTCCATCGACCTTCCGATGGCGACACGCCAAGCCGAGGTGATCAAGAGGGGTCTTGGCTGGTTCCAGACCCCCATAGAGTCTCTGTAGGAGACTCTCAGCCTGGGGAGCTGGGATAAGCCTCTCCCAAGGCAGCGGCCACGGGATTTGAGGCTTGCCTGTCCCTGAGAGGTCCTGGCGCCGTGGATGGCGATGAGAGCCGACCTCCGGACGAGCGGACAAGAAAATAAGCGAAAATAAACCCGGCAATAATCAAACTTGTCTAAACAGTGAGTTAATCAAACTTCTGTATAAGCAAAGAAGTCTCGGCTTGCTAGATTGACCGGAGAAAGAGTGGCGTGTGGGGAAGGGTTGGCGATCCACCACCCCCTCCAAAACGGAGTGGTCGTTAAGCGGTACAAAAAGGGAAGAAGGAATGAAACTTACCGCTCAAGACTTCATTTAAGCTTGAAAGCTGTATTTTAAGCCCAAGAACGTGGAATTCAGAGAAACTTTAATTTAAAACTAAAACTTTTCTTCACTTATCTCAGTTATCAAAATGAATGTCTTACCACGTTTGATGTTCTTGTTCCAAACGATACCAATATTGAATAAGACAGACTTGCTGACTAAGTGGCAGCAAGAATTATCAAAGTTCGTTTGGGGAGGCAAGAAACCAAGAATTAAGATGAAAATACTTTGTGATGCTAAAGAAAGAGGAGGGTTGCAGCTACCAAACCTAAGACTTTATTATGAGGCGGTCTGTTTAACATGGATGGAAGAATGGGTAAAGTTAAAAAACAACAGGCTTTTAAGTTTGGAGGGTCATGATTGTAGGTTTGGGTGGCATGCGTATTTATGGTATGGTAAGGTAAAAATGGATAGTTTCTTTAAGCATCACCTGGTAAGAAAAGCACTGTATGTAACATGGATGAGATACAAAAAACTTTTTCGTGATGTAAGGCCACTCTGGATTGTACCAGAGGAAGTTCTAACACCTTACTCAAGACAGCAAGGTAAAGACTGGTTGCCATATAGAGACTTAATTAAAAAAGAGGGAACAGAATGGGTAATGAAAAAGCAGAATGAACTTGACTTTAACTATGAATGGTTAAGATATATGCAGATTTATGATTTGTTTAAGACAGATAAAAAAAATTATGGATTTACAGAGGAGAAAAATGAAATGGAGAGCATTTGGGAAAGAGGAGGGGAAAAAAAGATTTCAAATATGTATAAAATTTTATTAAAATGGTATACGGAAGATGAGACAGTTAAAGAGCAAATGTTAAAGTGGGCAATAAATATGAACAAAGAAGTGACGATTGACTCTTGGGAATATTTGTGGAAAAACTCTATTAAAATATCAACCTGTACCAATGTTAGAGAAAATTGTTATAAAATGATGTATAGATGGTACATGACCCCGAAAAAAATAGCAAATATGAATCAAAATATGTCTAATAAATGTTGGAAATGTAAAAAACATGAAGGCTCATTTTACCATATGTGGTGGACTTGTGAAAAAGCTGTGGACTTTTGGACGAAAATCCATAGTGAAATGCAGAAGATACTACAATGCTCTTTTTAAAAAGCACCGGAAATTCTGCTTTTGGGACTAAAAATGGAAGAAATCAATGTGGATAAAAAAACCTTATTCTGGTACTTAATAACGACAGCAAGAATGCTATATGCACAATATTGGAAACTTGAAAAAGTACCAGAGATTGAGGACTGGATACATAAAGTTCTGTTCATGGCTGAAATGGATAAAATTACCAAGAAATTGAACAACAAAGAAGACGAAGAATTTTTTGAAGAATGGAAGGACTTTAAGAACTATCTGGAAAAGAACTGGGATGTGACAAACAATTTACTGTGTTTAGAACAATACTAAGTAAAAAGGTGTTATCTTTTAAAATGATTAGAAATATGATATTAGCAACTGATGAAATATATATAAGTAAGGGGAAGGGGGTGAAAGCATTGCGGGAAGCCACAGGAGGGGGGAAGGTGTATGGATTGTAGGGTAAGTAATCGTTTATGTACTTTTCTTTTTTAAAGTTTCAATGGATAAATGTTGAATACCTACGATTGGAAAATAATAAAACTTTGTTTACCAAAAAAAATAAAACTTTTCTTCACTGTAAACAAATGGCTGGGAGGGTGAGGAGAATGGCGGTGGAAAAGAAAGTTCTACCAGGAACTACTACACCAACAACTCCCAGTCACCCACAGGAAGCGGCTGCAGACTTTCCCAATTTGCTTGCTGCAGCACTGCACCGTCTGCTGGACAAAATGTCTACAATTAATACCAAGCTGGATTCCGTTCAAAAGCAACTTACCCAAATGGAAAAAAGAGCCAATAAGACAGATAAAAGGGTCAAGAAAGTTGAAACAAGGACTATTGATATTAAGCAACAATTAAAATAAGTTAAGGAAAGAATTACGGATAAAAATTAACTACTTCAGCTTGATAAAAAATCTATGCATGTTTTACGTTTCCAAGGAGTTCCTGAACAGAAGGGTGAAGACATAAAAACAACAATAAGTGGAGCGATAGCTTCAATTTCAGACCTTAAACAGGAAGATCTACAAAGTAATATGGACTTGGCATACTGTACCTACCCTGATTTTATAAGAAAAAATAAACTGCCTGGCGGAATTTACATTAAATTCTCAAAGAGAACAATGAGAGACAATGTTTTAAAAGCTACTGCGGGAAAAACACTTAAAATCAACGAAGAAGAAATTAAAATTCTGAAAGACATTCCATTTGAGATCCGGAAACGAAGACGACAGTATAAAGACTTAATTCTTTTTCTACAAGACAAAGCCATAACCTACAGATGGGGCTTCCTAGAAGGAATCGTGTTCAAATACAACGACAAGAAAGTTAAAATTTACTCTGTCCAAAAAGCCAAAAACTTTTTGAAAAAACAATTGGGCATAGACAAAGACAAGGACCCTAATCTGGAAGAAGGAGAGGAACCCAGTGAGGAAGAAGTGGATAATTCTTCAAGTGATTGCAGCAGTTCAACGTCAGAGTCTGAGAAAGGAGTAGCATCGCCCAAAACTAAAAAACCCCAAAAAAAAACCCCCCCCCCCCCCCGGATTACAAATATTCATGTGTCAGTTTACAAATATTCTTGTCAGAAGTTAGTGATAGGTTTTCCCCTGTACCCTTACCTTTAGAATGTAGGATATAGCTTATAAAACCAATAAAAATATTATATATAAAAAAAGTTAAAGTGAGCAATCCTGTCCCCCCTCAACCGCCTCTTCTTCAGACTAAACATTCCCAAATCCCTCAGCCTTTCCTCATCGGGCTTGGTCTCCAGGCCCCCGATCATCCTCATCGCTTTTCTCTGCATGTGCTCAATTCTCTCATCCTTTTTGAATTGAGGCCTCCAGAACTGTACACAATATTCCAGGTGCGGTCTGACCAATGCAGTGTATAGCAGGACTGACATCTTGTGATTTAGATGTTATGCCTCTGTTGATACACCCCAAGACTGCATTAGCCTTTTTTGACACCGCATCACACTGGCTGCTCATATTTAACTTTTGGTCCACCCATATCACAAGATCTTCTTCACACACGCTGCTACTCAGAAGTGTATCCCCCCATCCAGTATGCATGTTCCTCATTTTTGTTACCCAGATGTAGAACTCAGCACTTATCCTTGTTAAATTGCACCTTGTTCACATCTGCCCACTTTTCCAGCATGTTCAGATCTCGTTGAATTCTATATCTTCTGGTGTGTTCACTGCTCCTCCCAATTTGGTATCATCTGTATTTAATGAGTAGCTCCTCCACACCCTCATCCAGATCATTTATAAAAATATTGAAGAGTACGGGCCCCTGGAACCGAGCTCTGTGGCACTCCACTGGACACTTCCCTCCATTCAGATGAAATGCCATTGACAACTACTCTCTGAGTGTGGTTCTCCAACCAGTTCCCTGTCATGTAACTATCCTACAGTCCAGTCCACAGTCCTTTAGTTTACCCATCAGAACATCATGGGGAACCCTGTCAAAAGATTTACTGAAATCCAGGTAAACAACATCAACAGCATTCACTCGATCCAGTAAGCTTGTCACTTAAAAAAAGAAGGAAGTGAGGGTCTGGCAGGATGATGCAGCACGTGTCCCTGTTGCAAGTGTTTGTGCTTGCAAAACATCATTGGTGGAAGGTGAAGATGAAGCTGCTTCTCTGGCACAACTGGCCAAAGATCACAGTGGTTCAAGTGTTTTTGCTCTTCATCATAGAATGACCTCTTGAATCCTCTCCTGGAAGTTGTCCTCCACCATTGCTTCATTGGCTAATGGCCAAAAAGATTTCTTCACCTGCTGCTTCCTCGGATATCCAGTAGATGATGCTAGCATATCACAGGCTCCAATTATTTTTGGAGAGAATTCTCTGAGATTGAAGCTGAAAATTTCTGAACTTTATTATTAGTTTGGAAGACCATCGCTCTTTTTCACACAACTACCTACAGTCTGGACGTAGGAATTGTTTGTGTGGCTATGTGGCATATTTTATTTTTGAAATGAAAATACTGCAAGAATAAAATACAGACTTCTCAGGTTGGGGAAGACTGGTTCCTTTGAGGCACAGAAGCTAAATTGGCTGGACAAAAAAGGACATCCAATTACACCCACCCTTAACAGCATTGATCAAGTTGCTGGATAAATGAGTTAAATAGACAAAGAAGGTGGATAACAGACATATCATTAGGAAATAGTTCCATGTCTTAGTGCAGGTCGAGTTGAGAAAAGGATATGATAACTCACATAAAGTCACATTCTGCAGTAAACTATTGGAATGGTGTAGGAGAAACATACCAAACTATTTCAGTTGAGGGTATCATGCTTATAAGGAGTACAGTTAACTGTGCCCCAATGTACATAGCTATACCGAAGAGATCTTGTTTATACTGTTCATAGGCAGGCCAAGCCAGGAGGAAACATAGGCATATGAAAGCTGCTTCCAGATGTGCATTGCTTGCATTGTCACTGTGAATGCAGAGCTTTCTGCACACTTTCCTCCGTCTTTTTCCCCTGACCTTTCCATTCCATGAATGGGGTTGGATCCCATCTAGGTTCCGTGCACAGTATATACAGTTATTTCATCAGTTAACTTACAATGAACATTTTCCATGTTGCTTTCATTGTCCTGTGTGCCTCAGTATATACCTTGAATATTCTTTCCCTTGTCCTTGTACTATCTAGCACTTTCCCATCAAAGGCTCTGTTTGATTTTGTTGAGTTAGGAAAAGTTCATCTGCAGCCACAGTTCATGTGGAGTCTGCCAAAACTTCTTCCATGTAGTTGTACCATACATGGGGGGCTATAACATCTCTAGCTCTGTGCGCTGGCTCAGTTGTACAGGCTGTAACACATTTTATTTTATATTTTCTCTTTAAATGAAGGCAAAGGCAGGTCCTTCATTGGCTCATCCTTCCATGTCCCAAGATGTGGTAAACAATGAAGATTCTCTGCAACCTCCTGCTTCACCCCCTCCAGCCATGTCAAAGAGGATATCACAGACTGAAAACAAATACCTGGTGCATGCTGTGAATGAGCCGGTAGGCATTTCACCAGTTCTGAGTAATGCCTTGGAGCACATTGTGGAGCAGCTAGATGTTCTGACTCTGGTAAGTGCAAAGAGAATTTCTAACACTATCCTTAATGCACAGACTTCAATCAAACCTGTAGATCAGGCGGGGAAAGTCTAGGTGGGTGGGAAAGGTATATCCAGATGCTGAATTGTTTCTGTGTCCTGGACTGGAAATCCCCAGTTCAAATCTCAGCTCAGCCATGTGTTCGCTAAGTGGCCTGAGGCAAATATCACTCTGCCGCAGCCCTTCATCTATAATACAATGATGATAATGCTGTCTACTGTAGAGTTGGGATGATTGCCAAAATCATGCATGTGAAATCAGTTAAATACATTCATATATTCCTTGAGAACATAAGAAGAGCCTTGCTAGATCAGACCAGGTCGAGGCTGCACCATAGATCTATGAAGGGACATTATAATATTAGTAGTTTTATTTTCAGTCCTTTTCCTAATAATCCCTAAAATAGAGTTTGCCTTTCTCACTGCTATGGCATACTGGGTGGACACTTTCATTGAGCTATCTACTAGGACCCCCAGATCTTTTTCTTCTTCTCAGTCTTGGCAAGTTCATTAACCTATACTTGTAGTTGGGAATTTTTTGTCCCCTGATGTTTTCTAACTTGTTTCTATGCCCTGTTTGATGTATAACACAGCACCTCCACCAGCTCGTTCCTCCCTGTCCTGCCTATAGAGCTTATACCCGGGAATGATTGTCTCCCCAAAACCTTCCCCATTCCATCATGTTTCTGAGATACCTACGATATCTAAATTGTCATTGACAAGCACTCCAGCTCCCCCATCCTGGCTCAGAGACTTCTAGCGCTGGCATACAGACACCTGTGTGTTTCCCTCTCTAGTAATCCTTTCCTCCCTTGGCCCCTTAGTTGTCACACGTGACCCTCAGTCACCATCCTACCCCCTCACTCCCAAGTTCTATTGCACTCCCATCAATATTACCCTGAGTGTTTACACAGTCATCCCTTTGAACTGACTTGTCCCAGACCAGAGGCTCCCCAGCTCCTGTCGGCTTTCCCTGCTGGGATTAGTTTAAAAGCTGCTCTGCCACCTTTTTTTTATATTAATCGCCAGTGGCCTGGTTCCCCTTTGGTTCAAGTGAGGTCTATTTTTAATATATATTCTTTATTACAGTGTGAAATACTTTCACTGTGATTTGGTAGGAAAGAAGTTACAGACAAGCTTGGGTGTTTATTAAAATACATTCATACCACTTTACCTTTTGCTCAAAGTAGCTTACAAATAGGTTAGAAACAGTTTATAATGGAATTAATCGAATGATGTTTTGTGTTCCACTGACACAAAAAGAATTAGGAACACTACATTAGGAGTTCCTAATAACAAGAATAATTTAACATTTTTTCTAAGTGCACAAAGTGCTTCACATGTAGATGGCCTTGAAATTGGTATACTAATCAACCAAAGCTTTAGCCAATTAATAGACTGTGACCAGTATTTTCAGGAACGCTGAGAGTTAATAGTATACCTTTTTATTTATATCTGTTACTGTAATAAAAGAAAACTTTTAAAAATGGCATTTCTGTCTAACAATGGCTTAGATCCTGTGACTCCCTTTCACCACTGGAAGAAGTCATTCTCTAGCAAATGGAAATCAAAGGGAGTTGTAGGATCCAACCCAATGAATGGTAAGCTTTTATTCAACCGTAATTCTCACTTTGCTCTCTGTCCCAGGCAAATTAGTAGCAACTGTAATCAAAGATAGATAGGCACATAGAGGAACAAAGCCTGCTGAGGATAAATCAGCATGGCTTCTGCAAAGGGAAGTCCTGCTTCACCAATCCTTTGGAGTTCTTTGAGAAAATAAACAAGCATGTAGACAACAGTAATGCAGTAGACATTATATACTTGGACTTTCAAAAGGCTTTTGACAAGGTACCTCACCAAAGACTCCTGAGTGGACTTAGCAGTCATGAGATAAGAGGACAGGTTCTTTTATGGGTTAAAAAGTGGTTAAATAACATGAAGCAAATAGTACGTATTAATGGATTAATAGGTATTAAAGAGCTTCACATACCAGTGGAATGCACATCAAATGCACATAGGGGAGTTTGCCTATTACCTCCCCTGGCTACATTGCTACATATCACATTGTATACTGTTCAGTGGCTTTTTTTGGAGGTCTGAGTGGTTGCAGTTAGGGGCAGGGAGGCAAGAAAAGCCCTACTGTGTTCCGGTTTTGGTGTTCTAATGGTGGATGTGTCTCTCGGGAGCTCCCGAGGATGCAATCCATGAGCCGGCGGATGAGAAGGGGGTGCGATCGTACGTGCCCCCCTGGAGCCTTTGCAAAGGGCTCCTAGCCATGGGGCGCTAAGGATCGCCTCTCCCCTGGCACGCTGCCGGTGGATTGAGGCATTCTGATGCCCCGAAGGTCCCACCGCTGTGTTCCAGTACTGGACTCAGAGATGCACACCGGGACAAGCAAGTGGAGGTAAAGTGTTTTACACGGTTGATGGCGAGATCTACATGATCTACAATGAAAGTGAATTTGGTTGAAATGAGAACCAGAGAAATGGCTGAAAGTCCCCCATAAAGTAAGCGAGGGGGGCGGTAACACCCCCCCCATGGAGATAAAAACAAACTTAAAGTATGCATTTTAAAGGGGGGTGGAACTGAAAGCAAAATGGGACTATAGTAAGGAACTTACAAGAAAATTACAGGCGATTTGCAGACTTTAGAGACTTTTGGCAAACTTTGTAAAAGGTAAACAGCTTCAAAGATGTCGCTGAAGAAGATGGAGAAAAATAAGCAAATGAAGGAAGTGCTAGCCCAGTGAGTGCGGTCACGCAACTGGAAACAACCATACACTTCTCTAAGATGCTAACAGAAGCATTGCAACCCCTGCTGGAGCAAATGAAGACACACAATCAAAATTTTGCTGCACAGCAACAGCAACTGGATGAGACTTAAAAAAAACAGAGCAAACAGCTGAGAATTTGAAAGAAGTGGGTGCCAACACTAAAAAGCTTAAAAAGCAAATGCAGGGTATGGAAAAGAAGAGAAACTCTGATGAAGCCCAGATTTTACAGCTACAAATGGAAAAGGCAAGCTTTATACTGAGATTTCAGGGAGTTCCTGAGACTAAAGGGGAGAATCTTAAACAGATTTTGAGTGATGCTTTGGGACCGGTTGCAGATTTTAAACCGGATTTTCTTCAAGGTGAAATGGATGTGATCTATAGGTCATATTCAGAATACATAAAGAAAAATAATCTGCCCGGCGAGGTGGTGGTGAGATTCTCCAGAAGACAAGTGAGGGATCAGATATTAAAAGCAACAAATGGAACTACCCTTAAAATTGATGGCAAGGAGATAAGAGTTTTGAAAGACATTCCCTTTGAAATAAGGGGGGAAAGTAAAAAGTACAGAGACTTGGCTTTGTTTCTACAAAAGAACAACATATCCTACAAATGGATCATACCTGAAGGTATACGCTTCAAATTTAAAGATAAGAGTGGGAAAAATTGATTCTGTTATGAAACCAAAAGAGTTTCTGCAGCAACAATTGGATCCAACAGGAGAGGAGGATGAGAAGAGCAACAAGGGGAGTGATGAAGCACTTACTGGAGAAGATTCGAACTTGGAACGTCGGGCGACTGCCCCCAAGTAAGGATATCAATTGAAGGAAGGAAGAGGCAAATGAGATGCTAATTTCCCCTGAAGTTTGACTTTTGATTCTTATTATCTAACCGTTCTTGTGCATGGTTCTTTACTAAGTCAGAATACCTGGACTTGAATTATGTAACCAATGTTAACGATCACCTACAGTGTAACAAATTACTTCTTTTGAATTCAAAGCTATTTTATTGTAAGCATTATTGTAAGCATTATATGACCCCCACCTCTTGGGGTTTTAGTGGTTTATCTTTACTTTCTCCCGTAGTTTATAGTTTTCCCTTCCCTATTTTTCTTATAGGGAAATAAGAAATTAGAAAATAATTTTTTTGAAAAACAAAAAGAAAAGCCCTACTGTGTGCCTAGAATATCATATGTGATTTCTTAGATCTCAGCTATTGAATGCTTAGGCTTTTCAAGGGGGTGGGGGAAGTCTCAATATTCCCCTATGAACGACTACATCTACAGTTTGAATACACAAACCAGGCTGCCAAGGATATCTTTCCTGATCAGATACATAGCATTCAGGACTCTTTATTAGTACTTTATGTTTTATGAAGTTAAACTTCATATTATGTGTGAAAAGCACCAGAATAGATATCCAGGTTTATAGCACAGAAATTAAAAGGCTTCCAAGAAGTTAATTTTCATTAAAATGTTTTTTAAATTACATTGCTGACCTTTGATCAGCTGTCTGTTTTGTTTTATTCATTAAAACCAATTCTTTTGCATATATAACACGTAATATTTATGTTGCCTTCACTAGTTATACATTTTTCCTCCCCTAAAACAGACTATCTCAATCTTGGAGCAGCGCCTGGCTTTGACTGAAGATAAACTGAAAGAGTGTTTAGAGAACCAACAGAAAATACTACTTTCAACCAGAAATGAAAATAAACAATACCAATGCTGGTGAACATTTTTAATACTTTCTCAGGGCAGCACAAATGGCAGTCTAACAGGCTGCAAAAACCTGAAAAGTGCCTCTTATTTGTAAGTGATTTTATAAACATCGTTATTAACATCTTTGTTGAGCTTGTATTATTTTTCTTATTTTATTAAATATATTTTTCCGTATTTCCCATCTCTTTATCGGTCTTCTAATATTTTTTAAGAACATAAGAACAATGTTGGATCAGGCCAAAGGCCCATCCAGTCCAACACTCTGTGTCACACAGTGGCCAGAAATACCAGTGCCATCATGAGGTCCACCAGTGGGGAACTCCTCAATAAGTCAAAGGCCCTGTGGGTTTCCAGTGTGCACAAAGAGCTCTCGGTTCGAGAGTTTTTAGTTTACTGCATCCAAACTGATGGCACTTAGAAGATCCACTTTCATTGTGGCACAGCTTTCTCTCTGTCAGTTACATGATTTCACTCAGTCAGCAGGTAGAGATGTGTGTGTTTGTGCGCATGCCCATTGGTAAAAACAAAAGGGGGAGAGTTCTTATGAAATAAGCTAGAAAGTCAAGCAACAGTGCAGTACACAGACAAGGGCAGGAGGTGGGGATGGTGGCAACAGCAAGTGCAACAGGGACAGTTGTCTACACGTGCCATTCCTGCCCTGCTTCCTGGTGCTGCCATGGTGTGGTAGGAGGAGGTGTCTTCACACCCCCAGATGGAAACAGCCTTCCTTTGACACTTTTTGTGTTAAACAATGGCAACTTTTAAGTCTGTTATGAATTTCAGGGAAGTTGGTTTCTGAGTATTTCCATTTTTAAATGTCTTGCATCCATCTATTCTCTTTCAGAGAGAAAGTCCAGCTCGGCCAATGTAAATGGCAGAAGAGCATAGCTGCCACCTATCACACTAGCAGATGAATGAATCCTGGCTGGTGTAATTGGTATTTTGGGCCAAGAGTGTCATTTGAGTAGGAAAGGGGACAGAGTTGGTACTAGTATTTGTTGCAGGAACTGGTAGCGAAGAAATCTGTCATGACTGAGTGGTTCTGTATTACTGGGAGGTACTTGCTTCAGCTTGAGGGAGGGAATTTGTGCATCTGTATAGGAACTACCCTGCACTGTCTCATGCTCAACATTGATTTCCTATCTGCATATCAAACGTTCCTTGGCTCATCATCGACATTCAGATAGCATAACAAAGGGTTGTGTATGCTTATTGTTCAACCATCCTGTAATGTATCCAGTCCAGACAAGTCCTGAGACAAACGCAGAGCTTCGCTCCAAGAGACAATGGACTATGAGGATCCTAGCCCACTCCAATCAGGGGGCTAGGTTCCCGGCCGAGAGCCTATGGGACTCTCGGCCACTGTAATTAACCTATAGGGAAGTAGGGGTGTGTTTGGGGTGGCAGTTTCTCGGGGGATATAAGCCAGCCTGCGAGCCGGCCAAAGTCATCTTTTGAAAACAAAAACAGAGTCCCCAAAGCCGGAAACGACCAGTGAGATGGCAAAGGCTATAGCTGAGTTCATGTGCTGAATAACTTCAAAGAGCAGATGCCCGTGGTAACAACAAGCATTTCTGCACAACAAATGCAAATAACAGACTTGATCCAAGTAATGAAGCAGGATGCTGAGAAAGTAAAGGAAGTGGCTGAATCAACGCAGAAAGTGAAGAAGAAAGTGCAAAAATTGGAAAACTTCTTCTTTGGAAGATCAAATGCTTCAAGTGCAAATGGATAAGGCCAATATGGTCCTGCGCTTCCAGGGGGTGCCAGAGAACAGAGGAGAGAATCTTAAAGAACTTATGAGCGAGCTACTTGCCCCAGTAACAGAAATAAAGGCGGAATTGCTACTCAATGACATGGATGTGGCCTATAGGTCATATTCAGGATATATAAAGAAAAACAATCTGCCTGGGAAAATAGTAGTAAGATTCTCGAAGAGGCACATCCTGAAAGCAGTAGCTGCAACACCCCTGAAGGCAGGGGAGAATGCTGTTAGAACGCTAAAGGATATTCCATTTGAAGTAAGGCAACGTAGAAAGAAATACAAAGAACTTGTGCTCCTTCTCCAAACAAACTCAATTGGATATAAATGGCTATTTCCAGAAGTCGTAACATTTAAGATTAATGAGAAGAAGGAAAAGATTGACTCTGTTCTTAAAGCTCAAGAATTTCTAAAGGAACAGCTGGGAAGGCCAGAGGACGAGAAAAAGGTAGGTCCAGTGGCGAGCTGGAAACTGGTTCATCTGGTGAGGACTCTTTGTCTGAGCAGGGGGCAGCAGCCCCAAAAAGTCCCTACAAGCTGCGAAAGAGAAGGGAAAAGAAGAAGTAAAGGCTGAAGGACTCTGATCAGTGCCTTTGAGAACTTTGGTTCTTGGGGATGATTGGGGATACTGTTATTGGGCAGTTAAATGTAAACTTTGATGGTAAAAGGTTTTCTAAGGGTTTGACTCAGTTCATAAAAAGAACAACAATGAGAAGATTTGATGTATTAAAGCTAGTTGGAGGGTCTCCTCTCTTGGGTTTTTAAATAGTAGTGGGTACTTTACTTTCTTCCTTATATGTAGTTCCCCTTTCCCTTTTTTTCTGTTGTAGTTTTTTGTAGTATAAAAAAATCAATAAAAAATCCCCTCTGGGGGCTCAAAAAAAAAAAGTCTCCGTTCACCATGGCATCCCTAATGCAAGCACTTACGTAAAGCTTTCCCAAACCGGAAGGTTCTCAGTTGTGCTTCACACAACATGAGAAGGAGCGGAACAGTGGGAGGTGTTGTAAAGTATGGTAGCAAGCGATGTTTGTGCTCATCACAGAAAAAAACCCTGTTGTGAGATGTGATTAGAAGAGAGGAGGCTGCGTTTCTGCGAGCTGGCACAAAACAGCAACCAACTAAGGATCCCAAGATCACTCTAGCAATTACAAAATTTGTCTCAGTCCTTTTAGCCCTTGCATCTAAAAAATAAGAAATAAGTGCTTTCCGCTGCTCAAGATTTGTGAATCAATGGAAAAGTGACATCTCTGCTCCTGTCCCATTTTAGCTCCCTACTTTCTCCCATCCAGCCATAGAAAAAGTTGGACAAAAATAGGTATAAGGTGGCTAGCAGGTATGGTTGCCGTTCCATTATTTATCCAGTCATTTACAAAATTTATATCCCACCTTTCTGCTCCCACAAGAGGCACTGTGGCATCTATCAATTTGAAACATAGACTATAAAATCACATTTTAAAACATTAAAATCACCCGTGCGTGAGGTGACTCAGATTTTGGAAATATGCGTCTGGCCTGATTTGAACCACCTTAGCAGGAACCAGAGGTTTGTGTCAGCAGGAACTGTGGCATCTTTTTCTGCAGGGCATTGCAGCCTTCACCACCAGTCCATTGGTGAGAAAGGATGGTGATGTATATTGCTGTCATAGCCAGTATTCCCTCTAAGCTGAGTTAGTGTGAACTAGCTTACAGTTTTTTAGCCTCCGGCTCACACATTTGTCTTAGCTCAGGAAGGATGACTCCAGAGCAAACTAATTTATGCAATAGCCAAATCACCTGCTCACACCGTTAATGCCAGTAGCTCACAAAGTAGAATTTTTGCCCACAGAACTCCATAGCTTAGAGGGAGCATTGGTCGTACCCTGGACCAGGACATCACCACTCACCTACAAGAAGCTAAGTTCTGAGGTAGCCTAAAGAAAACCCAGTGAGAGCGTGAAGAGCGCTGTCATCTTGCTCCTCCCTTTTTTGTTTTGTTTTTTTAAGTACTGGCTTTGATTTTAGTTCTTTATTGTTGTCGTCCCCCGTCCCCCCCCCCCCGCACTTTGGTGTCTTAGAAAGGGCAGGATACAATGAACTGGAAGTCAACAAGCATGTAGGATCAGTGGAAATGATTCTGCAGAAGGGAGAGACAAGTTTCTCCAGAATGTCTCCAGGAAGTACATGGAAACCTGAAATAGGCTATAATAATAATTTATTTTCTGCCCTGACCCAGATAGCCCAGGCAGGCCCGATCTCATCAGATCTCGGAAGCTAAGCAGGGCCGACCCTGGCAAGTACTTGGAAGGGAGACCTCCAAGGAATACCCGGGCCAGGATGCAGAGGCAGGCAATCAAGCCACCTCTCTGAAAACATCCAAGCCCCACTAGGGGTTGCCAGAAGTCAACCATGACTTCCAGGCTTGCAAGCACATGCACATACCCCCTCCCCCAAATTATTTTCTGTAATCATATAAGCTAGAAATTTCCTTAGGGGAGGAGAGTTGAGCTTCTTTATGTCTTTCCATTCTGCACATCATCGATCTGCAAATGTCTAGACGCTTTCCTGTGTTTGTTCGGTTTGTCTAAAGAAGACAGGAAGAATGATACAGAAAAGAACCGGTAAAAGTAAAAGGATGTATGAGCGCTCCTTCTAAATACACTGAAGTCAAGATCATTGTGCATGACACCTGAAAATGTGTATGATAAAACCGGGGTTGCTTCTATTAAAATGGTTTTGAGACCGGGCAATTTCCACTGGAGGTGGAAGGAATGGTGTTTAATCTGCCTAGTGCTTTTCTTCTGCACATCTCCCCCCCCCCCCCCCCAAGTTGCTTTGCTTAAGTTAGGCAAAGTGGGAATGGACGTTTCTTATGCATGCTTCCCAAGTTACCAACCTCCAGAAATTCTCCTAGAAATGAATTATAACTGATCTCCAGGCTACAGAGATCTGAACACCCTCCCCTCCCTGAACTGTCCTCCCCAGGCATTGCCCCTGAAATCTCTAGGGATTTCCCAAGCCAGAATTAGTTTGTGATTGAAACCCAGGGTGGGTGGAGATGGCAGTTAGGGCAAAGGGCTGAGCACCCTTCCCTGTGGCAAATTATCTCCTGAAATTGCTTTCCGTAAAAGAAGCAGCCATCAGCATTTTTTTGTTTTTGCCGTGGTCGGTCAGCCCCTTATGTTCAGCTCCTCATGGGAATGAGCTGTTTTACTTTTCTGGTATTGCTCTGAATAAATCTCAATAAAGAGTGGTGCAGCCACTGAGAATTTATGAACAAGATAAAACAACTGAACTGCTCCACAGCTGCTAAAGGGGAAACAAGAAGGAACCATCTATTAACTGAGTCATCTTTTCATCCTTTTGTGCTTTATCTTGCAAAAGAACAGTACTTTCAAGGGCAGTCGTTTCCCAAATCCCCAGAGGAAATCCCTGTTCCTTTCAGAGAGATAAAAAGTACAAAGAGAGGGGCTCAGGAGGAACTGCCTGGTGCTTGCCTGGATGCTATAGAATTTCTCTTGAAGCTTTTCCAGCCCTTGATGACAGAACCTGAAAGCTTTCCCGTGTTTATGGTTTCACCTGTATCAAATATCAAGGTCTCTGACACCACAGAGTGTGTTTGCACTGGACAATTCTTCCTGGGAGCAATTGTATCAGAAAAAGTTCCCTGATTCATAAGGTACATCTGTAAGCTGGGTTTTTTTAAATAGGTAAACTCCAGCAGAGCTGCATTCAAGAGGCCTTCATGCTGCCTCCTGCCATCCCGTTTCAACAGCAAAAGGACAGACTCTTACAGATTGCATTTCTTCCTCATTGAAAGCATCTGTCAGGCTTCTGAACATTTTAACTAAAAAGAGCCTGAAATTCAGATAGCAGGGAATTTCGCAAATGGAGAAGAAATGCAGCTGTATGAATTCAGTCCTACCTGACTGTCGTAACAATGGACTCCCCAGGGCTGAATAGGGACATAGGATGCTTATTTCTCCCTTGCTGTAATCGAGCTGATTACATTTTGCATTGTACCTCTGAGAGAGTACGATTGCCAGATGCAGGCTGGAAAACTCTGGAGATTTGGGAATGGAGCCTGGACAGGAAAGGGACCTCCGTGCAGGACAGTGCCATAGAGTCCACCCTCCAAAGCATCCATTTTCTCTAGGGGAACTGATCTCCATAGTTTGGAGATGAGCTGTAATTCCCAAGGATCCTGAGGTCTCACCAGGAGGCTGGCATGCCTAATGCCAACATTATATTTCCAATATGGCTGTATGCACAACTGTGGAATTCCCCCCCCCCCCGCATTTTACAAAGTCATATTAATTGGGTATCTCACATGAGATATTGTATACCGTGAGGGGGGGGGGTATGAGGATTCATGATTTCCTATCACAACTACACATGAGGTTCGTTTGGTGAATGTATGACTGGCAGAGAATCCATTGTGCCATTCAAAGTTCTAAAGACAATTGTATCTCCTTTTATTCTTTAAGATGGGATAGGAGGAAATGAGAGCCTGTTCTTTGGAAGTTAGCATGAAATAATATTGGGAAACATTTTGAACATATGTCTCTGGTGGCTTGGTTTAAGGATCGAAAGAATTTGTCTAGTGAACTACAAGTTCTGCAATGTATTGTCGAAAGTGCTTGCTCACTGGAGTGGGAAACAAGATGAGAGCAGGAGAAACAGTCTAGCAAGAGAACAAAGTGACTGTAACTGAGACTAACAGATGCATGGTGTATCTTTTTTAATCTATGTTTGCAGAGGGTTTCTAATGCATCTGTTTATTGCTGAAAAGGGTTGCTGTTGGGTAATACAAGTTGAAAACACTCAGTATATCTGGGGTTAAATGTTTGTTTATGTTACTCACAGGAAGTCACATGTTTTTCATGTAACCAATGTTCTTTAGCTGTAGAAAGCCTGGGAATTTTCTCCCTGATCTAGGAATTTGATTGGGACTAAAGTGTCAAGGTGTATTACCATTTTATGGCTTCTCTTCCTGTCTTTGTTTGGTGTTCTGAAGAACAAGAAGAGTAGCCATAATCTCCCTCTTCTAGTTTTGTCTTTGTAGAGTGGCCCAGTTTAGCCACATTCCCACCCACAATGGAAATATACCCCAAATTTGTAGAAAACTGGTTTCCTTAGGTTATTTAACTTTTCACAATGTGGGTTCTAAAAAATTGGTTCATATAAACTTCCTTAATATCTGATTGCTCAGATGTTGTTTTGAATACATAGTTATGTCCCACTTCTTAAATGTAACATACATGAGCAGCATTTTTGTAAAAAAATAAAAGGGGGGTAATGCCCTTCCCCCCAATTCAATGCCCAGGCCAAACCCCTGCACCAAGAAACCCAAAATAAGGGGAGTGCATTCCTACCATGATGTTGCCCCCCCCATGAAGAGATTTCTGAGAAACACAACCCCTAAGGGGGTAAAAAAGGGGCAAAATGTGTTTCCCCAATAGTTTTCCATGTGCCTGGCAGGCTGCTGCCTCCTTGCCCCCCCCCCTTGGTCAACTGTGTAGTTCAGAATTCTGAGGTAAAGCCTGTCTGTTTGCACCCACCTCCCTTTGATTGCTCAGCTGTGGATCTAAACACAGTTCGAAGAGACTGCAGACAGTTGAGGACAGTTACAGAAATCAGCTATTCAAGACTCCTAAATAGACATTTTTCAAAAAAGCCAGCATGGCAATTGAGTTAATGAATGTTCATGGGGAGATAGTAAAGGACCTTTCTAGGAGCGATTTTGATGCGTGCCTCCCTCATGAACCTGAAGAAATGTCCACTGCATCACACTCCCTCACACCAACTCCCGCTCAACCTCTCACCTCTTACTACTCCCAAGAAAGCTCCTGACATTTGCACATAGTACTCCTGCGGAGCACTGAGCAGCGCAGGGCAAGTACCAGTGAGATCACCCTGAGGTGCTCAGAACAACACTGTCTCCATATGTAATGTATCCAGTCCAGACCACGTGGCCGGCTTGGGCTCCACGCAGTCAGGCACAAACGTCGAGCTTCGCTCCAAGAGACAATGAACTATGCGGATCCTAGCCCGCTCCAATCAGGGGGCTAGGTTCCCGGCTGAGAGCCTGTGAGACTCTCGGCCACTGTAAATAACCTATTGGGAAGTGGGGGTGTGTTTTGGGTGGCGGTTTCTTGGGGAATATAAGTTGGCCTGCGAGCCAGCCAAAGTTGTCTTGTTCCTGATCGAATAAAGTACGCTTTGCTGAAATCACTCTCCATCTGCATACTTTTCACTGGCGACGAAGGTGGGATCCATCTCCCTCTGAACGGAGACTACGTTCCGGACATCGCCGTGAGCCGCCACGCCGAATTTGCCACCACTGCCAGCATCGAGCATCTTCAAGAAGCGCCGGTCACCGCTCCCGAGCTCCGAGCATCGCGCTGCTGACCCCGAGAGCAGCACCGCACCGTTCCACCTCTATGAAACACCAAGCATCGCCCCGCTGACCTCGAGAGCAGCACAGCACCGCTCCACCATCTATGCCGCTTGCTTCCACGTCGAACCCGTAAGATGGCTGCCGCATCAGAGAGCCTCCCAACCCTCCCAACCCTTGCAGTGGGAAACCTGGCTGGAAACTCTCAAGAGCTACTTCACCATCCACGGAGTGGTGGATCCAGGTATCCACCTCCATCCACTGCAGGATGGAGACCCATCTCCTGCTTAAGGACTTAATAGCGCCCAAGCTGACCAAAGACGAGTCGTACAGCTCTTTGGTCAAGGCGCTGACTGATCACCTAGCTCCCAAACCAACGAAGTTTGTGGAGCGCCTGGACTTTTTAGCAAAGTCCAGGGCCCAGACGAGACCGCCTCAGATTTCCTGGTGGCTCTGCGGCTGGGCGTGACCAGGTGCTCCTCCAACCTAGCCGAAACTCTCCTCAACCAGTTCCTCGTAGGACTAAGAGAGCCAAAGCTTCAGAGGAAGCTGGTAAGCCAGGATGACCTGGACCTGGAGAAGGCAATCTGGGAGGCCACTGCATATGAAAAGGCCCACCAAGACTGCCGCACCAAGGTGGTCTACCGCACACAAGTGACAGCCGGCTCCGACGCCTTGGACGAGGTGCACCAGGTCCGTCGTCGGTCATCTCAGCCGTCTGCCAATGCGGGCAAAGCCTCTTCAACCGCTTCTGCCCCATGCACCAGCTGTGGAGAGGGTCATCAGCACCGGTCGTGCCGTTTCCGAAACGTAGTCTGCCGGACCCGCAACAAATCGGGGCACATTTCCCGGGTTTGCCGCTCCAAGGGACAACGCAAGAAGTCGTCCGCCCACCAGACCACGCTGGAGCTGCCCATCAACCTCCACACCATATCGGCCCACTTCCCGCAACACCAGGTCTGTAACTTGCCCCCCTATGGCCTCAACAAGATGCATGTCGCGGTTCTTATAGAGGGATCCCCCTGCAGCATGGAGATCGACACAGGGTTGACCTACTCCATTATCTCCGCGGATACGCTCCGCATGCTGTCTCTGAAGGGGGGCCCGCCCCTTCAGAAGCCGCGAGGTTTACGGTTAAGGGACTTCAATAAGAACCCCGTGGCGGTGCTGGGCTGGGGCAAGTTCCGGGTTCAGTTGGTGGTGGATAGACCTCTCTCCAGCCTGCTGGGACTCTCTTGCTGCAATCACTCTCCGTCTGTGTACTTTTCACCATATGACCAAAACAATCTAGGAACACAAGTAGAAAAACCATCACTTTCGTGGAAGGTGGCAGGAGTTGACGTAACAGACGACTTCTTCTTAAAAGGACAGTTCTATGTGGCCTGCTCCAGAGTGAGCTCACCAAGCAGCCTGGTGATCCTAGCACTTGAGGGCAGAACCAGCAATGTGGTTTACAGAGAGGTCCTTCAGTAGAGAGAAAAAAATTATGTATGCCTTACTTCATTTTTTCACTACCATCTTCTCCATTAGAATTCCTACAACACATGTTACCTTTCAGGCTTCACATCATCAGTATTATAACTGGATTTACGGAACTTAAATACCGTAGCGAAGCACGGGTATCAGGTTAGTATTGGATACTGGAGACATCCTGAGTACCTCACTGAAGCAGAAGAGAGGTTAGGGCAGATTTCATGGAGCAGGAAATTGGCTAGATTTTTAAAAGTCATGTTCACACTGGATGAAATAGAGATGATACTGCTAAATTTTTCTAATTTGGTTTAAAAAGCAGGGATTTGAGTGACTTCAATGAACATAGGTTGTAGGTCTAGAGAAAAATCCAAAACCAAAAGCCACACAATAGCTTTTTATTATGACCCACCAAAATATCACAACACATATTTTCCAAAATGGTTCTTCAGGATGATATTAAAGGGGGGAGGGAGATGTTTGCCAGGCCAGAATGGAAAGCCTCTAGTGCAGCACGTGTTACAGACTTATTACATTGTGCTATATGAAATTGATATAAAGCTTTCTGGCATGAAGAAGGGAAAAAATAGCATTAATATATCTTTTTCCCAAGTGTGTCCCCTATCTGTAGATACCTAAATCAGCAGATAGGAGCACACTTATCCCAAACAGGTTTTTCTGCAAACTTGGGTGATCCCCCTAGGTGTGCAGAAAAATATGAAAAGTTTTTAAAAAATTCATGGGGGGGTTAAATTCTCACCAAATAATAATGTGTGATCTGTGCATGCACAGACAATGCGCTTACCATTGAGCAGCTGGAAAAGGGCCTGTGGTTCCTGCTGCAGTGGCAGCAAAGAGCCTTGGAGTTGCCAGCAGGCCTTGCCATGACAGTGGCAGAGGATGGGAGCTACTCCTGGCCCGGCAGCAGTGGTGGTGGAGCCTGAGAGTCAGCTCCCAGATACTACCACCACTGTGATTGGGCTGTAAGGGAGTTGCACTGAATGGCAATGGAGGGGATTCCCAGGCTCCAGCCCAGCCTGGACTCAGCATCAAAGGATGCTGACAGCTGCCCTGGGCTCAGCTACGGAGGAGGAGAACATCAGCAGCAGAGCTGGGCCTGGCGGCAGCAGTAAACAATACCAACAGCCATGCCAGGCTCAGCAGTGGTGGAGAAGGACACCGGCTGCCATGCCGGGTCCGGCTGCAGAAGAGTTGGATTGGAGAAGGGTGCCAGAATCCCCCCCCCCCATCTTTGAATACTTAAATTCAATGGCTGGAGCTGTGAACAGGCCACTGCAGCTCTTTCTACACACCTGAAATCTAAAACAAATACATTGGGGGGTTTAAAAAACACCAAAATGATAAAAGGAATGCCTGTAGCTTTAAGCAAAAGATTCCCTCAGTGGCTGTAGCTAGGCAACAGCAGTATTCCAGGCTGGGTTTCAGTGAATAAAAGAGGGGGAAGGGCAGGGCCGTTTCTAGGCCTATTTTGGCCTTTGAGGGAGAACTTCTTGGGGCCAGGCTTGACTAGGGCTGCCAGTTCCAGGTTGGGAAATTCCTGGAGTTTTTGTAGTGGAGTCTAAGGAGGGTAGGGTTCAGGGAGAGGAGAGGCCTCAGCCAGATGTAATGCCATAGAGTCCACCCTCCAAAGTAGTCATTTTATCCAGAGGGACAGATCTCTGTTGTCTGGAATTCAGTTGTAATTCTGGGGTATCTCCAGGTGCTACCTGGAGGTTGGCAACCCTAGGCCTGGCAGCAACTTCTGAGTGACTTGATACCACTTGACTTGCATAATTCAAATAAGCCTGATTGCTTGCTACTGTTCAACAGCAACCACCCTATGAAAGCCAGTGTGGTGTAGCAGTTAGAGCTTCAGAGTAGGATCTGGAAGACTCAGGTTCAAATCCCCATCTTGCTGTGGAAGCTGACTGGGTGGTTTTGGACCAGTCACATACTTCCACCCTAATCTACCTCACAGGGTTGTTGTGCAGATAAAAAGGAGGTGAGGAGCATAATGTATGCTGCTTTGGTCCCCTCTGTGGAGAAAATTGGGATATAAATGAAGTAAATAATAAATATAGCTGAAGATGGAAACAGATAAAATGCAGGTTGGTGAATGGCTGAGGAGAGAATGGGTTAGGGAACTGTGGCACCACATGGCCAGGCCACACTTTTTCTAGGCAGATGCTGTTGGGGGAAGGAAGCTGAAGATAGAGGGGCATATAAAGGTAGGTTGGCTGTTGGGTGGGAAGGTGATAGAGTTGCCAACTCTAGGTTTGTAAATTCCTGGAGATTTCTGCTGGGGGCCTGGGGAGGGTGGGTTTTGAGGAGATCAGGGAGTGCAGCAGGGTGTTCTACTGTCCAAAGCAGCCATTTCTTCCATGGGAACTAGGATTGCCAATCTCCAGGTGGGGCTGGAAATCACCCAGAATTACAACTGCTTTTTGGATAATAGAGAACAGTTCCCCTGGAGAAAATGGCTACTTTGGAGGGTGGACTCTATGGCATTATACCCTTCTGAGATCATTTCCATCCCTAAACCTCACCCTCTCAGGGCTCCACCCCCAAATCTCCAGGAATTTCCCAACCCAGAGCAACCCTAAGGGGAAACTGATGTCTGTAGTTGGAAGAGCTGTTGTGATTACAGGAGATTGGCAAGTGGCAACCCTAGAAGGAGAGGTGAAAGCAGGAAAAGGGGAGAGGCTATGAGGGCTTCCAGGAAAGAGAAAGAGGAACATGAATTTTGACCTGGAAATGTCCAGTATCCTGCATTAATGAAGTGTGATCAGGGGTCGTTTCGTAGAAAAATAGCTAGGGGAACTCATTAGCATAACTCATTAGCATATGCCACACACCCTGACATCACCGGAAGTGTGTCATAAGGCCACACCCCCTGACATCACCAGAAGTGTGTCATAAGGCCACACACCCCGCCCCCAACGGTCCCAGCCGCTGCTGGCGGCCTTGCAGCTCCACTGCTGAGCCCCATGAGGGGCCCGGCGGTGGACCTGCAAGGCCAGCGGGAGTGCAAGGAAGCCCCGCGAAGGCCCTCCCTGGCCCCAGGCAGGCAGGGGTGGGGAGAGGCAGGGAGGAAGCAACTTACCCTCCCTCTTCTCCTGCCTCCTCCTGGCTGAATGAGGGCCGGAAGCGGGGCGGCCGGAAGCGGGGGGCGGGGCTTTGTCATGTGCCCTGCCCCCCAGTACCTCACCCGGGGGAACTGCTATCCCCCGCGTTCCCCCCCGAAATGACCTCTGAGTGTGATCCTACATGAGTGGAGCAAATCACCTTAATGAGTAGTAGATATTTGGTGCATGTGTGCATATGATTCCACTCACCAAAGCTTTTTTTTTCTTCCTGAATGCTCTATTAAATTTATATTTATTTGATTTTTTGTAAAATCTCACTGTAACTCAAGGCAGCACACATGGTTCCCTATTTTCATCCTCTCAACAACCCTTTAAGTTTGGCTAGGCAGAACGAAAGTGACTGGCTCTAGATTACCCAGTGAACTTCATGACTTGACCAGGAACCTGGATCCCATTGTCCTAGTTCAACTAGTCGGCCCCTACGTGACACAAGATATCTAAAAACTAGGTCTTCCAAGAACCCAAGAAACCTCTTATTTTTGTGGCCTACTTTGGAATGCAAAATTAAAGGGTGAGCATCAAGTGCCTGTCTGGCCACAACACTGGGCTTCATTCAGCTTTGTGGACTACAAGTTATCTAAGCCAGCATCAAATAAAGTCCCATACCCAGTGGAACTGTGACCTGTTGGGGATACGTAGGAGAAAAAATGGCAAATCTCTTTCTACTGTTGTAAACTTATTAAAAGTTTCCGTGGCCAGATTGCCCCATTGTGCTGCTGTTTGATTAGGTTAACAAGAACCCTTAATTATTTGTAGTGTCTGTTGCTTCGACCAACCACTTAAAGTCTCCATGGATGTGCACAGGCAATTATTTGATATGGGATTCTCTAACTGCAGTAGAAAGTGGTCAGTGTTCCTGAGGCCTGTATTGGTAGGGATTTGGTAATAGAGTATTTTCTAATGCTCTCCTGTGAATAGTTTGTTTGCCTTTGGCAATGCTTTTAACAAGAAAAGTATTTGTTAAGCTTCATCAAAATGGCTCAAGTAGTAATCAGTGACCAATACAAACCATTTAATTTAGCTGAGTTATGCTACTTGTATAACCATGCAGCTAGCACTGATATTAGTCAGAATATATTTTTATTCTTCAGTCCTTATTTTCATAATGTTTAAATTATGGATACCTCAATCCACAGCCCAGGAAAGTAGAATTTCAGCCTACTCTACTGCATAGAAATCAGTGGTATTAAGGGATGGTGATTTATTCTAGACTCTACAACAGATTTTGGCATGATAACTGGGCACTGATTATGGTTTGTTAGGACCACAAGAATTTTCTCCCAGGATCAGACCAGTATTTGGCCCAGCCCAATTCCAGCTCCTTTGAATAGAAGTATCTGAGGTTCACCTGGCAAAAGTTCAAATCAAAAGAGCTTAGAGTTACCTTGAGCTTACATGAACCGTTACAATTCTTGTTTGAACCTTTGCCAAGTGGAGTACTGGAATGATGGGAAATGTATGATGGAGTACTGGAATGATGGGAAATTTATGATGAAGAAGATCATTGTTGCCCTCATAGTGATCATTGGTTTGGATTATTTCACACAATGCACTGTCATGATTTGGAGTTAGTCCACAATGAGTCCTAGTTTTTATGATGATAAAAATATATATACACTGGCCAGAAATAAAAGGCGGTCATGCTTACAAATCTCTTCCATATGTGCACAAGCTGGTTCATGACTTTCCCTTCCAATAGCATCTCTTCTAATTCTAGGGGGGTGTTTGGGAGAGATGTATGAGTTGTTTTAGGTATGAGGGTATGTTTTAATAGTCTTCTGCTTAAGTGTAGTAGTGATCTCTAGTGAGAGCCAATTTGATGTAGTGGTTAGGAGTGCGGATTCTAATCTGGGAGAAACAAGTTTGATTCCCCACTCCTCCACATGCAGCTGCTGGTGTGACCTTGGGTCAGTCATAAATTCTTTCAGAGCTGTTCTTTCAAGAGCAGTTCTCTCACAGCTCTCTCAGCTCTACCTACCTCACAGTGTGTCTATTGTGGGGAGGGGAAGGGAAAGGGATTGTAAGCCGCTATGAGACTCCTTCAGATAGTGAAGGGCAGGGTATAAATCCAATCTCTTCTTTTTAATCAACAGACCACTTTCCCTCCACCCTTACTTTTTATTAGGAAGCCTGGCCATGAGAGAAGAGTTGGTTTATCAGGGAAAAACACACTTTTGGGCCCTAACTACTGTGTAGATAACTGAATAGGACTCAAGAATACAGAAGCTGGTCATTCCAAATACTACAGAGGGCTTTTGAAGATTAGCACTTGGAGGCCGGATCTAACCCTTGGTAGTTTGGGCAATCCTAAGAATACTTTTTCTGGGAGTAAGCCCCTTTGAATAGACCTGATTGGGATTCTGAAAGACCTGCTTAGGATGGCTCTGCTAGTATCTGAGTTTAGCAGAATTTTTTAAAAAGTATATCAATACACCATAGCTTTGTTTTAGGAGTGGACAGACTATATTCTTAAATGAGGAAAAAATGTTTGTGCGCATGATGACATCTGTACGTAGCCATGACCAGGGATGAAGAACCCCACCATTTGAATGTTTAACACTCAAATAAAATACATTGACCTTTAAAAAAGAATAGTTAATGGCTTACTGGCTTAGCTTTGACTCTGCTTTTAAAATATGTCAGAGCTTGAATATTAATGACATTGTTTCTTGTGGCCTAATGAGGTAAATACAAACCTTCGGAGTCCTGCCGTTGCAATCATGCTATTAGGGAGAGGAAATGAGCCGCCAGGTTATACAGAACATATTGTACCTTTCAAACATTAACCATTGTTAAGTGTCAGACACTGCGGCTGCAAGGCACAGAATGGGAGGCAGAGCTGACCACAGGGAACATCCGTTCAACAAGAGAAGGCTGCTGGAATAGGTGCCTCATTCACGGCTAATACCTGAATGCATAGGGGATCTTGAGATGCAAACTCTTTGCTTTCATTTTGTTTTTTCGAAGAGCAGCTCAGTAGGAGTCCGGCAAGAACAAATCTAGTTTGTGACTTCTGGGAGGACACGCTCTTCTTGAGCCTGAACCCTGGTGTAACTGAAAGAGCCACAGGGTCAGACAGGAACAGGCACTACTATTTTTCAACAACTCAAAATAAGTCTGCAAAGCTGAAGCCCTCTACAGCATTACCATGAACTTGCAGGCATCCTGCAGGAACACATGTATCTTGGTTTGTAAGAAAGAACCAACACATGTTCACAGTAAAAATGGGGTTTATATCACACATTCAACCATACAAACAGTGAATGTTGTGTAATACATGTATAAAAAGAGAAATGAATGTATGTACAAAGAAAAATTATGGGTACACTGTACATGGATTACACAACATGTTCACTTTAATGTATGCACTAGGCTAAAATAAGAGGAAAACCCAAAATGGGACTTCCCCAAGTCTTAACCTAAGTTATGAAGAATCTTTTAATGTAGCATCAGAAATGTTTTAAATGACAAAATAAACATTGCATGAATGTTTTCATTATCACTAAGCCTATTTGCCCCCTTTGACTGACTTGTTTGTGGATGGAAGAATCAAAGTAGGAAACAGCGACCATAATGTTATTACACTCAACATACACACAAATGAAAAATTAGCTTAAAAGTATGACACAGCTGCATTTCATTCCAGAAGCTGAAAAGGTGAGTCAGGGAGGTCAGTTCCCCTCAGGAACCTTGGCAGTTGTTTAAGAGCACTATATCAGAAGTTTTTGGCCTATGTGATTCTTTGATACAATATGTCATCCCTGATAAAAATGGAATTAATTTTTTTTTAATTTAGTTCTGGCAAAGTGAATGCCATTAATTAATAGTTTGGACAAGAGCAAAAGGATTCAGCTATGACTAAGTAACAGCTGAAGGGGGCATAAAAGACAAAAAGGCTTCCTTTAGAAAGTAGCAGGCTTGTCCAAATAAGGAAAGCAAGCTCTGGCAAAAAGAAGACAAAGAAAGAGGGAATGTGGGGGGTCAATGGTTAAAGAACTGGAAACAACCAACAAGCATTAAAAACAATACATAAGAAACCAACAAGGATGGTGGAATGACTTTTTTGGTGGCTTGAATGCAGGGGTCGTTTCGTAGAAAAAGAGCTAGGAGAACTCATTAGCATAACTCATTAGCATATGCCACACACCCTGACATCAGGGGCCCGGCGGTGGACCTGCAAGGCCGGCGGGAGTGCGAGGAAGCCCCGCCAAGGCCCTCCCTGGCTCCAGGCAGGCAGGGGTGGGGAGAGGCGGGGAGGAAGCAACTTACCCTTCCTCTTCTTCTGCCTCCTCCTGGCTGAATGAGGGCCGGAAGTGGGGCGGCTGGAAGCAGTGGGCGGGGCTTCATCGTGTGCCCCGCCCCCCGCACCTCACCCGGGGGAACTGTGTTCCCCCGCGATCCCCCCCGAAATGACCTCTGCTTGAATGTGAAAGGTAGACGATTTCCAAAAAAATTAAGGAATTATTTATAATTGCCTTCACTCTGGAAGATGTTGGAGAAACAGCAGTATCTGCACTATGGTTTTCTTGAGTAGATTTAGCAGGCACAGGATGATCCTAAGCAGAGTTAAGCCCTTCTAAGGTCATTAAAGTCAATGGCCTTAGGAATGGCACTAATGGACCTTGTTTAAATGGGTGGGTAAGTAGTCAAAGAGAGACTAAGATAATTACAACACTAGTCAGTCCTTCAGCAGACAGCTAACTGTGTGATGCCTAAAACAGCATGAAAGGGTGTGGGAGTCCTAGGATCAGAAGACAGGGGATTACCCAAGGCAGCAAAGGGTGTGTGTGTGTCCTTGCAGAATATATTTCCTAGTATTTCCTTTTAAGCTGTTGGCTTTCCAGAGCAACTAATGCCATCCTTTGAACCACGGGTAATAAATATATACTGTGAATTTACACATTACCATAGAAACACAGAGCTGTCAAGCTGAAATCATCTTTGTGTGAAGTCACTTTTAGAATTGTTTCCCTTTTATGGATAGTAGGTCTTTTTAAAAATTAAACTCACAGTTCAGTTCTGTATGTTCTTTCAGTTTCCTTAGAAAAATGTCAAGTGACTGCTTGTTATTTACCACCCCACCCCCCGAGTCATCTTAACATTTTCCTTAGTACTGAAATAAATTTTCTATGGTTCTCTCAGGTTCCCCCTGAGAACCTCTCCACTAGATAATGTACTTAGTAAGTAAAAGATCCTCAAAGATTTGTATGACACAAATTCATGGATAAGCAAAACATTGTAGTGGTTAGAGTGTTGGACTGGGATCTGGGAGATCCAGGCTTGAATCCCCACTTCTGCCATGGAAACTTGCTGGGTGACTTATGGCCAGTCACATATTCTCAGCCTAACCTACCTCACAGGGTTGTTGTGAGGATAAAATGGAGAAGAGAACAATGTGAGCTGCTTTGGGTGCCCACTGGAGAGAAAGGAGGGCATAAAGTAAATAATAAATAAATAAATAAATATCTCAGGGGAAGGGTACCAGAGACCAAGGCCTTCCCCTGATGCTGTCTCCCACCACTGGTATTCAGAGGTTCTCTTTAGTCATCATGGCTAGTAGCCATTGATGGACCTGTCCTCCATCAATCTGTCTAATCCCACTTTAAAACTATGTTCATGTCCATCACCAAATCCACTGGCAGTGAATTCCACAGTTTAATTATTCATTGAGTAACGAAGTATTTCCTTTTGCCATCCCTAACTAAACTGTGTGCCTTCAAGTTTTAGTGTAACGGAGGGTGTGTGATGAATTGCACAGAAAAGCAGGTTTTTAAAATGCTGCTTGGGACAGAGAGTCAGTGAGGTTATGAGTTAATCTACCCTGGAGAGAAGAGCTTATGTGATTGGCTGCTCTACTCGCTCTCTGATTGGCCAGCATCAGCTGAGAGGAAATAAAACAGCTGATCTGGAGGGAAAAGTTTTGGTCTTTGTCTGAATTCTAATAGCTGGATCAGTAGCCAAAGGGTTTGGCTTCCAAGGTAAAAGACTTTGTGAGTCAGTGTTCTCTGTCAGGAAATTGTCAGAAAAAGAGAGAAGAAGAGGGACTCCATTGTCTAAGATATATTAAAACTACTCTGAGGGAGAATTCAGATCCTCAGTCACGAAAGCTACAACACTGCTTTATACAGACAATGGATAGTGGAGAAGGATATGGCAGAAGGTCTAGGTAATTAGAGAGAACTCCCATACAAGCCGAATAGTAAAAGGAGTTATTGCTTCTTAGGGACAAGAAGAATAACTTCCTGCCAGTGAAAGGGGTTAGGTAGAGAACCCTAGTCTATGATAAAGGGGAGAAGCTTAGACACCTCAGAAGTTAGTGAAAAGCTGTAATATCTAAAGGGAAAACTTAGAACTTTGATAGAAGAAATCTAGAAACTTTAAGTAAATACTGTTCTCCAGAAAACAGTATTAAGGACCTGTGTTAGTGCTGAAATATACTAAGCAAAACATCTCTCATTGAAGAGATCTTGAAACTCAGAAATTAAGCTACAACACTCTCTTGTTTGTTCAAAAACCTCATTTCTGTATATATATTTGAAAGTTTTACCTCAGCAACCTCTATATCTTGAATCCTCATATTTATATATTCCCTGCCTGTTTATTAAAAATTTTATTCTGTTTTGAATGTTAATTTTGCCTCACGTGCCATTTCATGAGGGTATTTTAAAATAAGACAGCTCCTGTATTCCCTCTAGTTCCTGTCCTGGATCATAAGCCTAAACTAATATCTGTGACAGGGTGGGACAGTTAAAGTTTATAAAACAGAGAAGAAATGCACGTTACTGAAGGGTGGCTCAGTCACCGAGGGGAACTAAAAATATTTTTGGTGGGAAAAACTGCCTGGGGGAAGGGAAAGTGTCAGGGGGTCTGTCATAGGGGGCCTCTCTATTTGCTTTTTCCAACCCATGCTATTTAAAACTACGATCCTAGAAGCTCAAAAAATATATATTCTGCAGGTTAGGAAAGGCACAAACAGGTATAGGAAAAAGCCTACATGGTTAACAAACAAAGTAATGGAAGCTGTAAAAGGTAAAAAGGATTCCTTTAAGCGGTGGAAAGCTAGTCACAGTGAGGCTGATAAAACGGAACACAGGCTATGGCAAATAAAATGCAAGTCTGTAGTCAGGCAGGCAAAAAGGGAATATGAGGAGCATATAGCAAAAAACGTAAAAACCAACAATAAAACTTTCTTCAAATACATTAGAAGCAGGAAACCAGCCAGGGAGGCAGTGTGGCCCTTGGATGACCAAGGGGTAAAAGGAGTACTGAAGGATGATAGGGAAATGGCTGAGAAGCTAAATGCATTTTTTGCCTCCGTCTTCACTGTGGAAGATGAGAGGTGCTTGCCCACTCCAGAGCCGCTGATTTCGGGAGGGGTGTTGAAAGACCTGAGTCAGATTGAGGTGACGAGAGAGGAGGTCCTAAAACTGATAGACAACTTAAAAACTGATAAATCACCAGGCCCAGATGGCATACATCCGAGAGTTCTGAAAGAACTCAAATGTGAACTTCTGGATCTCCTGACAAAAATATGTAATCTTTCCTTAAAATCTGCCTCCATTTCTGAGGACTGGAAGGTAGCTAATGTCACTCCCATCTTTAAAAAGGGTTCCAGAGGAGATCCGGGAAATTACAGGCCAGTCAGTCTGACGTCGATACCGGGTAAATTGGTGGAAACCATTATTAAGGAAAGAATTAGTAGGCACATAGATGAACAAAACCTATTGAGGCAGACTCAACATGGGTTCTGTAAGGGAAGATCTTGTCTCACTAACCTGTTAGTGTTCTTTGAGGGGGTGAACAAACATGTGGACAAGGGGGATCCAATAGATATTGTTTACCTTGACTTCCAGAAAGCTTTTGATAAAGTTCCTCATCAAAGGCTCCTAAGTAAGCTCAAAAATCATGGGATAGAAGGACAAGTCCTTTTATGGATCAAAAACTGGCTAGTTCATAGAAAACAGAGAGTGAGTGTAGGTGGGCAATTTTCTCAGTGGAGGGTGGTAAGCAGTGGGGTACCGCAGGGATCAGTACTTGGTCCACTGCTTTTTAACTTGTTCATTAATGATTTGGAGATGGGAGTAAGCAGTGAAGTGGCTAAATTTGCGGATGATACAAAGTTGTTCGGGGTGGTGAAAACCAGTGAGGATTGTGAGGCACTCCAAGGGGATCTGTCAAGGATGGGCGAGTGGGCGTCAACATGGCAAATGGGGTTCAATGTGGCCAAGTGCAAGGTGATGCACATTGGAGCCAAAAATCCTAAATATAAATACACATTGATGGGGTCTGAACTGGCAGAGACTGATCAAGAGAGAGATCTTGGAGTCATAGTAGATAACTCACTTAAAATGTCAAGACAGTGTGTGACTGCAATAAAAGAGGCCACCGCTCTGCTGGGGATTATTAGGAAGGGAACTGAAAACAAATAATGCCCCTGTATAAATCAATGGTGCGACCTCATTTAGAGTACTGTGTACAGTTCTGGTCATCACACCTCAAAAAAGGATATTGTAGCACTGGAAAAAGTGCAGAAAAGGGCAACTAGAATGATAAAAAGCTTGGAAGACTTTCCCTATGAAGAAAGGTTAAAACACTTGGGGCTCTTTAGCTTGGAGAAACAATGGCTGAGGGGTGACATGATCGAGGTTTATAAGATTATGCATGGGATAGAGCAGGTAGAGAAAGAGGTACTTTTCTCCCTTTCTCACAATACAAGAACTCGTGGGCACTCCATGAAACTGCAGAGCGGTCGGGTTAGAACGGATAAAAGGAAGTCACAATACAAGAACTCATGGGCACTCAATGAAATTGCTGAGCGGTCAGGTTAGAACGGATAAAAGGAAGTACTTCTTCACCCAAAGAGTGATTAACACATGGAATTCACTGCCACAGGAAGTGGTGGCGGCTACAAGCATGGACGGCTTCAAAAGGGAATTAGATAAGCATATGGAGCAGAGGTCCATCAGTGGCTATTAGCCACAAGGTATAGATAGGGACTCTGGGGCAAGTGATGCTCTGTCTTCTTGGTGCTTGGGGGGGTCAACAGTGGGAGGGCTTCTAATGTCCTGGCCCCACTGGTGGACCTCCTGATGGCACTGGTATTTCTGGCCACTGTGTGACACAGAGTGTTGGACTGGATGGGCCTTTGGCCTGATCCAACATTGGCGTCTCTTATGTTCTTATGCATTATTGGGATGTCCTTCCTTAGCTGTCTTTTTTTTTAGTGAAAAGTTCCAGGTACGTCTATACTTTATCCAGTTTTGTGATACGAGAAGGTATTTGAATCAAATAAAGTTTTAATGTAGAATCAGGTGAGTTCTGGTTATTTTAAAAGTCACTATGTGGTGGTTTCAGCTGCCTAGAAAGGTGATTGCATTCACATAATGAGATACCTTGTTTTTTTTCCAGAATAAGACATAAGGTAAAATGTTTGTCATGGAATAGTGAAGTTGAATCCTATGATTCTGTTCCACAAGTGGCAGAGCCTTCTATTGGCACAAGGAGCCTTGCTGTAGTGGAAGGTGTGTATTCTGCTGGTGAAATGCTCCTTGCACTAGAGAAAGGTCCTGCTGCTAGCATATTGTCATAGGATGGACTTATAGGATCCAGGCCAGAGTGACTAGCCACATGGAATTTAAGATGTCCTTTGAAATGGTCTATGGCAACTTTGCCCACATTCAAGTGCAATCAACATGACAAATTGCTCTGTGCATTAATGACATGGAACAGTCAACCTGTGGAGACTTTCTGATGCAGTATTCACATGGTGATAAGGTAAAGGTTTCCCTTGATTGAAAGCTAGTCGAATCCAACTCTAGGGTTGCGGTGCTCATCTCCATTTCCAAGACAAAGAGCCAGCGCTGTCCGAAGACTTCTCTGTGGTCATGTGGCCGGCATGGCTAAATGCCGAGCCGCACAGAATGCTGTTAACCTTCCCATCGAAGCGGTACCTATTTATCTACTCGCAATTTCTTGCTTTCGAACTGCTTGGTGTCAGAATCGGACCCATGCCTGAGTCCATGGATCATTGTACTTGTAATTATGGCTATCTGATGTACATAGCTTTGCTTTGCTGAATTCCATTATTGTTGCATCTGCAGTTTCCTCCCTGCTTGTAGTTCCCAGACCTCATGTAGCACCTGCCGGCAATGTATCAATCTATTCTCAAGGATCCTCCTCTGATATTCCTGAGGGGAGGAGTGATTGAAACATGTCTGTGTGAACTTAGATTAGCTGTGCTTTGTAATATTGTATAAGGGTGCCTCCTCCATAAGGTCAGAGAGAAGCTTCACTTTTCTTACTTCTCATGGCCTTCAAGAAAGACTCTACTGATAAACATTCTCACCATTTTAATTGTACTGTATTAACCTGCCTAATTACTATGTAACCGTGACGTATGAATGAAGGCTGGACCAAAGGCCTCGTAGTTCCCTACTGTGTAATATTCTTCAGTTCTGGCAAAGAGTTTCAACGTGAAAGCAACTTTCCTGACTTTCCAAATAAAGCCTGCTTAAAGGACGTATTGTGTCTGAGAGTTACTGGGTGAGCTGACATTAGGTTGGCTATCACATGGTGATAGCGAAGTACAAACCATCCCTTACTGCAGTAATTCCCTAACTGCATGCCAGAGCCCATCAGGTTATACAAAGACATAAATCAGATCCTTAAAGACTTCTGAGAACCAAAAGTACATCCGCACAAAGGATGCTACATGGAGTGATTGTGTGGCAATCCGTTGCACACTTTCCTGAAAGTAAACATTAATGCAGCTGGATTGACTTATGAGTAGTAATTAATAATAATTATCTTATGGCATTGTGTGTAGAATAGCCAGGAGATCCTAAGATTGTCTGGCAGCCAGAAATTCTAGCTCTTTTTTTTTAGTATTATGCACTACCAGGTGGCGATCTAGACTTGTTTTTAAGGCATGAGACATCTCAGAGGTGGTTTGCTATTGCCTGCCTCTGTGTCATGACCAGTGTTCCCTCTAAGCTGAGTTAGTTCGAGCTAGCTCACAGTTTTTTAGCCTCCAGCTCACAGATTTTTGTCTTCGCTCAGGAAGGATGGCTCCAGAGCAAATTACTTTATGCAGTAGCCAAAGAGCTCGCTCACAACTTTAATGCTAGTAGCTCACAAAGTAGAATTTCTGCTCACGAGACTCCACAGCTTAGAGGGAACATTGGTCATGACCCTGTTATTCCTTGAAGGTTGCCCTTCCAAATACTAGCCAAGACTGATCCTGTTTAGCTTCCAAGATCTAGTGGGATCAGGCTAGCCTTGGCTAGCCAGATCAGGGTCTACTTATGAGTAGATAAGCTGCTCATCACTCCCAATTTGCAGAGTGGGTTTTCCTTAGTGGAGATATGTCCAGAGTAGAGACTCAGAAACACAAGCAGGAATAGCTTTTGAGGTTGGGTTGACTAAAAGTAAAACTTTTGGTGTGCATTGTTCATCTAATTTTAATTTATTGAAAATGGGGTCTTGGCTATCAGAAGTCCAAGAAACAGTTCCTTCATCTATTGTTGTCTGGGTGGCACAGGATCATGCAATTTTGCAGAAATCTAGGTCTGGTTGGTGGTGGACTGGAAGACTTCATGGGAAGCTGATGTAAGCCACCTTGAGTTCCATGAATGTAGGAAAGAAATAAAGTATATTTTAGAAGGGGAATGTGTTGAATTGTAAGGAAGCTGTTTTCAGTCCTCTCTGTGGCAAAACAGGTGTGATGCAGGAGACCTGTCACAGGATGCATCTCCTGATAGCTTTTTTAAAATTTCTAAGCAGCCATAAGGGACTACTTATGATCAGGGTGATTGTTGGGAGAAATTGTGCTGTTGCACAGGGCCCTGTATTCTCCCCACACACACACACACACACTGTTTTCATGAAAAGGTGTGATTTAGATTGGGGAAACAGGAGAAGGGGGAAGGTTTTTCACCCCAGCTCTGCTTCCCTGATCCAATTAGCAACCCCTTCCTGATTCCTTTGAAGCAAATATACCAGTGGCAGAAGATCCTGTTTCAGTTATCCCTTCTTGTGACTGTTTGGGCCTTAATTGTGGTGAAGTAAAAGAGAATCATAGCTCTCTGCAGTTTCACTGAACCTGTCCCCCTCCCCAGGTCTCTAAGGACTGATTGATAAGTCTGTGTTAATTGGAAACTGACTACTGTTCTCTGACTCATATGCTATTTAAAATACAACCATTTCCAATACACTGAATACTCTCCAGAGAGCATCATAGTGACAAGGAAGCAATTTAATGGAAATACCTTGAATAGAAGGAAGGCTTCTAAGGGCCATAAAAGTATGATGTCTTTCTGATGTGACACTGAGGAATTTGTATGAGCTTGTTCAAAGGAACTTTTCTTAAAATAATTACATTTTGATCAATAAGGAGATAAACAGCTGTTTTGATATAATACATTGCTCTCAAACTAACATAACAATACAGTTTTAAATGGGAATCTCATATATATATATATATACTGTCTGTCTGTCTGTCTGTCTGTCTGTCTGTCTATATGTCCTACTGGCCCATCCCACCAGCTCCTCCATTCTTACAACCCCATTTTTTATGTGTTGCACCTTAGGAGTTGTAGTTCTTAGCTAGCCTTACTGCAACCATAGCAAAGGGAATTAGAACTACAACTCCAAAGTTGGGAGCCCCAAGAGGCCATGGGGCATTAGCAGGGAGTCAGTTAAACTGTTAAACAGGAAGCACCTCTGGAACTGAAAGAGGTTGGGGGGAAGGGAAGGCTTGGACATCTCTCTGAATTACAATTGATCTCCAGACTACAGAGATCAGTCTGCATGGAGAAAATGGTTGCTTTGGAGGGTGAGCTCTATGGCACTATACCTCACTGAAGTCCTTCAACAAACCTAGCCCTCTCCTTAGTATTGCCAACCTCCGGGTGGTACCTGGAGGTCTCCAAGATCAGTTTTCCTGGAGAAAATGGCTGTTTTGGGCAGTGGACTCTATGGCATTATACCCTGCTGAAGTCCCTCGCCACACCAAACCCTGCCCTCCCCATGCTCTACCCCTCACATTTACAGGTATTTCCCAACCCAGAGTTGGCAACCCTGTAACTGGCTACAGAACCGCTTTCCAGACCCTTGGAACCCAGAAATCATGGCATAGGAGGAGGTGCTTTTCTACCTTAGTTGCCACTGCATAGCCCCAAATCAACATAAATCAGGGATGAAGGGAAGCATACCTTAAAGTTTATGTCCAGCACCTGCCTTCTAAACATGTCTTTCCTCGCTCTATTTTCTCCTTCCCTCCACCACCCCACCAACCACAGCCAGGACACTAGCCTGGAGGCTCTTTCTAGAGCTTGTTGTATTTCTTTCCACAATGGGCCTTACTCCTAGTTCCTCTGTAAGAAATAAGTTCACACCTTGGGCTTACTTGTAGATCAGGGGTTACAGATGGAGATGAAGATCTCTTAATATGGCACGTAACACTTTCAACCAGTTCTGGCTCATTCACCAGCTGCAGCCCTTCTTTGAAAAGCATGAGTCAGCCTTTTTTATCCATCACTCCAAATTATGTTTGGGGTAGGCTACTGCACTGTGCACAGTGAGGGCTGTTCTTGAAGACATGCACAGAGGTTTCAAATGGCTCAAAATATGGTGCAAGGCTACTTGCTGGTACAAACTTCAGAGGTGATATCACACCAATCTTAGCATTTCACTGGTTCTCAGTTTGCTTCCAAACACAGTTCAAAGTACTGGTATCTCTCCTTATAATAAAAGAGTTTTGGTGTTCCTCCTGGACATGCTTCCACAGCCTTTTGCCCGCTCACCTGCCACTCTCACAGTCTCCCAATCCTGTGGCTGCATTGGCTCGCCCCTGCCCACCAAACCGGCGGGCAGCATTTTGCCCTCAGTCTGAAGGGAGCTGGCGAAGGGGGTGGACACTCCGCTGAGAGAGCAGCAACCCCTCCATGGGGGAGAAGGAGGCAGACCTAGCAAGCGGCAGCAAGCAGGGGAAGCACTCACCTTCGCTGCCCCTCGTGGCCCCTCTCCCTCAGCTGCAAGGCCTGCACTTCGTCAGGATGATAGCTCAGCGGGCTGCATTGCAGAGAAGGCTGCCCAACACCTTTCAAAGGCTCCCCTGCCTTCCTTCAGCAGTGGCAGCAGCACCAGGGAGGGTCTGGCCTAGAGGAAACGAGCTGCGGCTCCTGGAAAGCCAGACTCTCTCCTGAGGAAGACACTTCTCTTGGCTCCTCTGTGGGACCAACTGTGACTAACTGTCTCCTCAGTGGCTGTTGGTAGTCAACCAACTTCTGTCAGTAAAAAAACACTTTCATGTCAGAATTTTTTTTTTAAGTACCTGAGGGTACCCTCGGACTCTGAATGCCTGGCTTTGTTTTAAACTTTCTCTGCTGGGCCGCCATCTTTTCTGTTTTCTTTACAGTTTCTGCCGCTTCCACACAACGCGGAAAACTCGCCAAACGACTTCGTGATTCAGATAAGTCTCTCAAAACACTTTCAGTTTACTTCCTCCCCTCTCCCCCTTCGTGTCCATTAGCCGCTCATTCGCACAAGAGGCGTCCCTCTTTGCAATCACAGTTTTCCGACTGCGGGGGGGGGGATCGCTTTTCAAATGACTCCATTTTATTCAGAACTCACATTCATTGTCGGTCAGTTTCTTTGACCACGCTCAGTTTTATGCCATTCCACTCGATCTCTGGCACTTGTCCCGGTCAGTCCAGCTTATGCCCGAAGGCCACTCAGCAACTGGACTGTCGGGGCAGAGGGGAGCCTCAATTCTCCAGCATTACGCCATCGAAGAGGCTACCCCTCAAAAGCCCCCTGGCCTGGAGCCTATCACAAAGGCTCCGTGGGGGTGTCACTTGAGGTGGCACCCCTCCAGGCCGCCGGTGTGCGAACCACCCTTCCCCATTGTGGGAAGAGTGTCCGCCATCACTGTTCCATAGACCGGAAGTCCACCTTTTCTAGTTTTTTTGGTGCTATATTTGTATGTGCTGTGGTGATTGTTTTGACTGTTGGTAGTGATGGCAGTGGTAGATTTTATTTCTTGGCTGATTTTTTTTTTAAAAAAAACTGTGCTATGCTTTAAATATCCAAGGCAACAAGATATTCCTGCAGAAATGTGGGATACATGTATTTTAAATGAATAAGATGTTTGATGAGGTTTCCTCAAGCAAGTGTGTAGGCAGAGAATACAAGAGCCCTGTGAAGCCTTAATAGAAGAGGGCAACAGAAAAAAAGATCTGCTGCCAACAGAGTTGTTGAAAGAACAATTCGATAGGGAAGAGAAGCAATCAAGGAGAAAATGACTTAATCCCAGAGGGAGGAAAAGATCAACATGAAGAAAACATAAACTGAGTTGAGGAAAAGGATGCCACAGAGGCCATTTAACTTGATGATTTAGGGGACATTTGTGATTTTAGTGATGATATAGGGCCAGAAAGGATTGGGGGGGGGGGCATTGCTGGAAGTATTGAACATAGGTCCAGGCCTTCCAAAACACAGTCTTCTGCTTTCAAGGTTCTGGGAGCACTTTATTGACAACTCCACTCTCACAGTAAACATCTCAGATCTGAAAGCTGTTCACTCCAGAGGAAGGATCTTTGGAGCAGGATAGTTGTGCAATAACTTTTCGTGTCACTGCTTCTGCATTCCAGTTTTGTGGCTTTGGCTGTCCTTCTAGGTATCATGTGTCCTCTTGTCCCATTTCTTTTTCCTCTCTGGAAAGATCCACTGTTTCTACTGAGCCACCTCTCTGGTAGAATTTTGGTTCCATTATCTATATCTCAGGTGATTTTGGAATATCCAGACACCATAAACACTAGGCAGAACTCCATGTCTGATGACCAACAGAGGATTGTCCATCCCACTGACTGATAAAGCAGCAGTCATGAGGGAAATATTTGCAAGGGAGAAGCAACAGGCAGGACTCAGGAGGCAGTTGCATGCCTCTTGCTGCCCATTGCTTCCTCCTCGTCATCCACTTCCTCCACCACAACCCTCTGTAACTATATGAGCTTATGTTTG
>NW_015174305.1:613208-619805 GCF_001447785.1 Gekko japonicus | reverse complement strand
TGACTGGCATCTACAGTTAAAGGTATTGGAGCTATTGGGGAAACCTTTCTGTTCTTCACAGAATACACAGCACTGATTGGCCAGACCAACACTCTGAGGTGGCCTAAAATAGCTTACTTTCCTATGGTTCACAGAATGGCAAACTTGTGAAGTGGGGATCAGTCTTTGTTACTCATAACACAAAATATCATCAGTAATATCCAACATATATCCACAGTACTCAGTCAATTTTATTTCACACAGCTGCCACAAAAATAATGCAGAAAAAGTATGGGGTTTTTTTCCAGATACAAAACACTTCAGAAGTTTGGGAAATGCAACACCAGTGCAACAGAATTACTACCCTGGTAAAAGATGTGCAAACTATACAACAACTGAACAAATGAACATTTGTTGTTTTAAAAATTGCTCAAAGATATATATGAAAAATACACGGCATGCACGATTCTGCGGAGCAACGGAACTTTTGCTTTCCTCTTCATGCGCATGTGCTGTTGGATGCTTGTGCACATCCTGTGGAGACTTGGGGGGAAAACCCTGTTTGCGACGGGACATGGGCGGGCGCCGGATGCCACGGACTACCACTGGAAACACGATCAGATGCCAGCCCTTGCCCCGCGGTTTCCGGAAACTAGTACCTCGGAGGTACTAGTTTTTAACTCCGCATCTTCAGCGGGAAGCCTCAGGTTCACCATGAGAGCTCTACGCTTCCCAGATGTTGTAGTGTGATCGCGCCCGGAAAATCCGCCTATCATCCATCTCAATAGCGTGGCTAATGCTCCATGTGACCGCAGCCCAAAACGATCTCTTCTCTACTGAAACTAAACCTACGATTGTATGAATAGGTATAAGTGTTCCCCAATTCTCCAAACAGTGAGAACTATCTGTGGCTCCAGTCACGTGGGTTAGTTCCCTTTGAGGAAAAGTGCACTGGAGACTTATGGAAACTATTTTTTTGGCATTTGTTTTATTTACACATATACACGTAGAGCACAAAAAGAGGCACTCCTATAAGGCAGCAGATCTGCTACCCCACACCAGTGAAGGACAAAGACAGAAAAGGAGAGAGAGAGAGAAAGAGAGAGAGAGAGCGCACCTGCATCCACAAGAACTTTGTGTAAAGCAGCAAATGATCACACTTTTCCAGAGTATTTGGGTTCAAAACCTCCTAAAAGGCATGCAGACAATCTTGTAAACAAATTGAAATTCAGGTTGCTTGTGAGTTCATATTTCGTTTACCACTGAATGAAAACTAAAAGACTTATGAAGGTGAATCTGGAAATCTCGATAGCAGTGGCTGTAGTTTGCATATCAATAAACCTAACTCTGTGCTCCATCACAATTAAGAAAAAGCCAGGTAGCCAATAGCAAATTTTCATAATATATCACTGCAGACATGGCACCATAACATTCTCTCAGATTACACTGTCAATCATAATAACTCACAAGGGCAAGAAACCTATTGCTTAGGCTAGACTTGTCAGAGTACAGATTCCCAAGGACTATTTATGAGCTGTAGAGGCCAAGAGCCAAAGAAGATAAAGCAGAGCGAGTATTTAATCAGGGGAAAAGCAAGAAACTTCATTACATCCAACCCCTTACTTGTAAAAAAAATTGTTTCAAGAGAAAATAAAGGATCTCTTCTCAATTTAAATGCTCACATCATCATCATTATTAGAATTCATAAGCTCATTGTTGACTTCCTGTCCCACATTGATGCCATTGTTTAATTAGCCTGACTATGGCTGTGCCTTCTGCCAGAGGTCTGGCTACCTGTAATTTCTGTTATGTTGCAGAGGTGCGGACAAGCTTTTACAATTTCAAAGGTCAATAATAATAATATAAAGATCACTTACCCTGAAGAAAATGGCAGCTTTGAAAAATGTACTTTCCCAATTGAGGTCCCTCTCTTCCCCAAAAGCTACCCCACCAATGCCCCACCTCCCAAATCTTAATAAATTTCCCAACCTGGAGTGCGCAGCCCTAGCCCAAAGTCATGCAGTCACTAAAAGCAATCTAATTCCAAAGATGCAGAGAAACCTTGCATGTATACCTACAGCTCAGTCCTCAGGGCCTTCAATCAACAAAAGAACTCATCTGAACATTAAAAAAATGACTAGTCATGATTCTGTATATCTGGACACAATATTTTGAACTTCTGTGGCTAGTGAAATGTTGAAGAAGCCTTCTCCCCAAGGACATGACAGCACAGTGATGTGGTTAAGAAAAAATGTGGCAACTGAATACGTATTGTTAAGTATAATAAGGTTGAGTATTCCTGGAATAGCCATCCCTAAACACAATTTCTGAATATTTTTCAGTACTAGTTCTAAAGAGCATCCATGATGTAGCAGCAGTAACCTGAAGTGTTACGGCCTCCCAGAGACAAATAATTTTGGCATAAGATTTCATGAGACACAAACCTGTATACCCCCCATTCAAATAAAAAAGCTTTGAAAATGATTAAGAAATGGAGGAAAGAGCAATTTTTGAAGACTGTGGCTACTACCCAGAAATGTATAAAAGAGAAAGTGTGTGGTTTGATATACACCACATATTCAGCAAGGCTATCTCACCACACGCACACACACGCACACACACTCTTTTTGAACAGCAGCACCTTGTTCTTTCCCAAATGAGATGCTTTTTGAATTTGAGATACCGTTTCCTCTGTGTGATTGCTCCAGCTTGCTCCCATGGCGTCAGGATGGTCTGATCAGGTAATCTTGACTCCATGCCGTTGTTCCCCTCCCCCCCATTTCAGTATGCGCATCATCACACACTGCATAGGGAGCACTCAGTGTGGAGATGCGAATCATTGACCCCTCATTGAAATGCACCTGAAACACATGGCAAAAAAACCCAACCCGAACCCCTCATTGAAGTGCACCTGAAACACATGGCAAAAAACCCCAACCCGATTCATCCGCAGTTGTGTTTGATCATGCAGTGGTGGGCTGCCCCCGCAGCTCCCAGGGACTGTGTGATCGCACAAAAGCAGGTCAAATTCATAGGGAGCAAATAGCCTCACTTCCCCCTGCATTATCTCGTGCATGTGACCACAACCATTGTATAAGGTTTTATTTATTAATCTAAGCATATACCTAGTAACAAACGAACCGCAATCATTTATACATTCTCTGGCTTTAGTTCCCGATTATTCATTAGCACTCATCCAACTAACTAAAAAACATTAGGTAAGAACCATATTTTTTCACATACAAGACATTTTTAAAAATTAAAACCTAAAATTAAATGGCTGAACCATCTTCACTACCATCACCACTAATCACTTGTCACATAAACAATCTGATCACCATTAGTCTTCAAAGTCTTGCAAACTGAGTTTCAGGAATAATTGCTAGTAATAAATCAGTCATCAGACTAATTAAGGAACTGCTATACCTTCTGTTTGGACTTAATATCTTGGGAGGAGAGTGGGTGTGAAGTATACTGAAGAACTACAGTAGTATATGTGGTGGTCTGGATAAGCCACTGAAGCATACAAATAAATGAACAAACAAAAATAATGAGCCAAATACTGCTGCTCTCTCACCACTGATTCTTTCTTAATCTGGTGACTGTTCTGAAATCTGGCAATACTTTTGACAGATCTGTTTATGAATCATGTTTATTTGAATTGTTGTTATATGTTCTTGGATATGTCCATTCATGTGATTTCCCCACTTTTTGCCCTAAACTATCAAAATTCCTATGATATTTTAACTCTAGCAATATTCCAGTCCCATAGAGAAAATCTAAACAGCTACATCCTTTAAAATGTGGAGAGTTTCAAGCAAATAATTCAGTATCCAGAAAAAACTGAAAGCAAAGTTTAAGTGATCAGTACCATCAGTTCGAACAGGAATTTCTGACGAGTTCTCAGGTCTGGGAAGCAAAACTGAACTACAGAAGTCTCACCGGAGGACTCCAATATCTGGTACTCAGAGCCTACTTACAATTTACAGGAATTTTACTGTACTCATTTATTAAAAAGGAAAGACTTGTTCTGGTTATGTTTAATAAAAATAAATAAATTATTTGCCTTCAATTGGACAATTAGAAACTTCTAGTTCATAAAAGTGCAGTATTACAAAAAATCATAATAGTGATACTGTGCACTATCAGTTCCCCATTGCCACACCATCCCACACCTCAACCAAGGTGAAGACTAGGGAAGGGTTTGTGGGAAACCCTGGAAATGGGGAGGCATGTGCCCCTCCCATCATTGGTGCATGGAGATGTGTTCATAATTGGTGAAGGAGAACAAGCATGGATCTTGAAACTTCACCAGGCCTACCTTTGCACTCTTTTCTCCAGCCATCTTGTCACATTCAGTGATCATGGCCCTGACTTCAAAATTCACTTTGTACATGTTGCTTAAGACCTTCTCCTTGCACTGGTTGTTGAGCTGACAGGACAAAAAAGCCACTGAGTCCAATATCACATCTACAGATGGAGTATGTCATGCACTAACTCCTTTTAAGGAGAATTCAAGTGCCACAAGTATAAGGAGAGCAGGAGCGGAGGCAACACACTGAAGTCCCTCCTGAATGGGCAACATGAGAAAAGACTAAAGCAAGTAAACCAAGCTAAGTGTTACAGCTACCATTGACTCCAAATATAAATGGGAAAATCTTGAGCCTAAAAAAATCATTCCAGTAATGCTTATTTTGGTTTCTTGTGAAATATTCATGGTACATTAAAGCTGAGCTTCAGTTTTTGTTCTCTTCTCCATGGGCTAATTTTCTCCTGTCCTCACAACAAACAAACATTCACAATTGTTGATTAGACTGCTTGTGGTTTATCGCCTCCAGTTGAAGAAATGAGGAGGCAGTAGGGCTGTTTTTGCTCTAACAGCTTAAAAACACAATAAATTTTTAATCAGTTGTTTCAGTCATTTAAAATTACTTCCTCATAAACTGCTGTCTTTACAAGCCACCAAGTTAAAGGAGAGCAAAGCAACAGAAGAAAATGGTGGGGCTGTCACTTTATCACTCTTCATTTTCTTTAAGGGCACCTCCCTTCCAGCATTGCCCGAACAGCAACTGAGCTCATTTGTACACAACCCACTTTTGAGGTATATTTTCAATGAAACTGAAATAAAAGGGATGGTCACCTGAATGCTCCACACCATTATGTCAGATGCTAAGGTTTGGACCCTATGAATGACTTCTATGTCATGCTAAATAAAGGAAGCATGTTCCACAGCAGGAAATCTCTCTAAACAGTTTGTGCAAAAGCCCATTGAAACCCTTTGATCTTGCACAAAATGAAGTTTTAGAGAAAGAAGAAGCATGGCCCATGGCAGAGGCTAATGCACATACAATTCTTTCATAAGATCCAAGCCCAAGTATACAGCATTTTAAAAATGTTACTAGTGATATTTTCCTAAATGGGGAAGTTTGGCCTACAGCAGACAATTCAGCCAGCTACTTCTCCACAACCGTGTTGGTGTAGGTAACTGTGTAGTCACCGCAGATACAAAATACACCCCAAATTAATTATGTGAATAGAGCCTTCTGAAAATCAGAAAGCATTTGTGTTAATTGCTAAAAATACAATTGTGAGGCATCTAAAGTTCTTCTGTGACTGCACAAATATTTACTACGTCCCTCCACAACAGGGATAGATATTGAAAATGTAGCCGATCCAGCTCCAGTCCAAACATCCTGATAATTTCAGAAGGGCAATTAATTTGAACAAAATGTCCTCCAGCCTTCAGTAAATTAATGACCAGATCAGATATGACCATTGTTAAATTGTGAAATTCACTGCCAGCTGTCATAATGATGGTCACAAGGGGATCAGAAAGATTTGTGGAGCAATCCATAACTAAAGGAAACTTCCATATTTAAAGTCAGCAAAGTTATACGTACTGGTGATCAGAATAAAAACCCTGGCCGTCCTGCAACTAGTTGGCTGCTCTGTGAAATAAAATGCTCAATTAGATGGACCACTGGGCTGATCTGCTATGTCTATGGCTGCAGTCCACATTCAGCTTCCCATTCCTGTGCCATCTTTTGAGAGAGAAGACAGCAGATATGTGCATGATATGAACAACATCCAACCACAATACTTAGTCAATGTTTTGCCCCTAGGTATGATCTCTGATTGGAATTTCTAGACTTGGCAGTCCAATCACATTGCTGACCCCTGGCTCAGGAAGCACCCTCCTTATTACATTTTATACAAACAGGGGTGTTCCTTGCTGAATCATTCCAGTTATCAAGCATTTGCAGGAATCAACAAGAACAAGAGAATATCAGAGTGGTACAATTCCTTAGCACTTCATTCCAGTTGGTTGGGAGTTAAGGGTTACAGGCAGGGGTCATTTCCTGCAGGAGTGCACAGGAACGGAGCTCCGGCAGTAAAGAGCCCAGGGGGCGGGCACATGCAACAAGCCCCACCCCCTGCTCCCAGCTGCCCTAAGCCACAAGGAGCAAGAAGCAGTCAGGTAAGTTGCAAAGCCTCCCCCCCCCGCCTGCACTGAGGTGCAGAGTCCGGGGAAGGCCTCCGGAGCCCTGCCGCCCACCTTTCCCAGCACCTGCGGGGCGGGGGGGCTTGATAGAGGGGTGGGCCATGGGGGATGGTGGG
>NW_015174305.1:609268-613050 GCF_001447785.1 Gekko japonicus | reverse complement strand
GCCATGGGGGAGGGTGGGGCCTTATGGGGGGCAAGGGAGCCATGGGGGTGGGGGCTTGATTGGGGGGAGAGCCTCCCTCCCTCCCATTCTGTTTGCCATCTTTCTTTCCCTCCTTTTTTCCTTCTCTTTCTTTCCCTTTCTTTCTATCCTTTTTTCCTTCTCTCTTTCTTTCTTTCCCTCCTTCTTTCCTTCTCTCCCTCGTTCTTTCTTTCTTTCCCTCCTTTCCTTCTCTCCCTCTTTCTTTCCCGCCTTCTTTCCTTCTCTCTCCTTCCCTCCTTCCTTCCTTCCTGCAAAGATCAGTGCATTCCCCCCCCCAGCTAGCAAAACAGTCTAGTGGCACCTTTAAGGCCAAGGTTTATTCAGGTACAAGCTCTCCCTCCTCTGTGAGGGCAGATCTGCATGTTCCCCCCCATAGCTAGCAATCCAAAACACTCCAGTGGTGCCTGAGCAGTGGGTGTTGCATTCTGACACACTTCTGGTGATGTCAGGGGGTGTGGCATATGCAAATAAGTTATGCTAATGATTTATGCTACAGAGCTCCTGCACCTCTTTTTCTATGAAATGACCCCTGGTTACAGGTAGGAATGTGTTCCAATTGAAACTAATGTAAATGTTACTAAATTAAATATTGGCTCTGCATACACAACAGGATGGCAGAAGCAGCCAAACAATTTGTTAATGAAGAAAGTAAAACAAACCCAAATCAAATTTCTGTTCACATCCATACTATGCAGCACTACACTGCAGAATACATTCTTACTCTGCTAAATTAGAAAGAATTCAAACCTGACCAGTTTAAACCAGAATCAGAAGTTTAGTAATAAAATGCGTAAATGAAGGAAATAAATGATACGAAGGCCTTGGCAGTCTAGGGATAATATAGCAAATATAAGACAAATTGCAAACTTAGACAACTTCCCTGAGGGGGTTAGATAAAGCACTAGACTCATTACCCAACACAAGCTGCCTGCAGACAGAAAAGCTGGGGTAGAAATAGTTAAATAAAATAAGTAAAATAAAGTACGTAATAAATAATTTTTACTCTTATTATTCAAACCGTTCCTCAAAGAGGCCAAGATTCCCAGGAGGTGGTCTCCCATCCAAGCAACTTAAAAGGCTAAATGCTTTCTGGCCGTTTTTCTGGGGTTAGGTTTTAAGATCACTAATGCCACAAGGCATCTAAATGATAACAGGCTTAAATTCTCAGCCGGTTAGAAAGACAGTTGGTTCCATAATCAGCATCCAAAAGATTTATCATAAAACTTCTAAGGAGCCATTAAAAATGGCCTACACAAGGCCAGTAATTCATTTATAAGCAGGCTTCTCTATAATATGCATGAATAATGAAACTAGAATATCCCTTTTCTGGCCAATGTGGGTCAATAAAGGAGGCTTCTCATGTTATAGGCATTCAAAGATATGCACCGATTATGTCTGGACACAGACACTCTGGAAGCAGCCAGTCAGTTACAGGATCTGTAGTGTAGTTAGCTGTATATTTAGCACTCTTTGTGTCTGAATGGTTTTGCTGATATGGAAGAGACCCACAGGATTAATTAATTAATTAATTAATTTTATGTATTTATTTATTTGATTTATATCCCGCCCTCCCAAAGGCTCAGGGCGGCTCACATGCGGCAAAGCCGAGGTATAAATTACAATAAAACATAGAATAGAATACAATATTTAAAACAACAGTAAAAATCATCCTATAACACAGTGCTGAACCTATATAATCTTCCAAGATGGGAACAGCCACCCAAATTTGGCCGCCAGCTATCTCAGTAGCGCGGTCTCCCGCTACGCTGTTCTGCCAGGCCATGCCTACCCCCCTTTAGTAGGGCAGCTGATGACACAATACCTTGGTGGTAGGATAGTGGCGGCGGCGGCTCCTACTCGAACGCCTGGTGGAGGAGCTCCGTCTTGCAGGCCCTGCGAAACTGCATAAGGTCCCGCAGGGCCCGGATCTCCTCTGGGAGCTTGTTCCACCAGGTAGGAGCCATGCTGTTAATGCCATGCTGTTAGCATGTAGCATATATTGGGTTCAGATAATGGTAATTCTACTGCATTTTTAAAGTCATCTTGTTCATGAAATGTTAATTCCCTTTGTGCAACTGAAATAATGAGAGGGTTAGAAAAGGAAATGTGGCAGTATTTAATAAAATATGTCAGATAATTTAGATTAGCATAGCTGGTCCTGTGAAAACAATGCTTTATTTGCATTACCAAGAATAGCAGTGCTTATGCACTGATTATCCTCACAGAATCAGTTTTGACTATATTTTTCTCATAACGTACATGGGAAGATTTGGAGGAACAAGTGTGGAGGCAGAGCAACCAAATGGTCTTCCTGTCAGCATAGTAACTGTGTACTTAAATATTCTGACTCATCACTGATGTATGACACAGCACTTTCTGATAACCCATGAAATCTGAGTTGTGCTAAGATGAGTGGTGCACCAAATTTTTAAGATACTTGCTCTCATATGCAAAAGTTGCCATTTCAAAGGGTACAAAACAGTTCACAAACACATACATAACACATATGACACAGCATTCATCTTCCACTATGGTACTTCAAATAGGCTGTATCAATCTTTAAAGATTCTTTTGTGATGTGATTCCAGCAAACCAGGAATGGTGTACTGAACATTATAATCAAGGTGGGCAGCCATGTTGGTCTGAAGCAATAGCATAAAGTCAGAGTCCAGTGACACCTTTAAGACCAACAAAGTTTTATGCCCCCTGGGATCTTTACTGTCAAAGCTTCGCTCCTGTGCGCTCCTGCAGGAAATGACCCCTATCTCTCCCTTATAATAATTGAATAGTGGGTGCGAAAGTTCTAAAATGCACTCCTTTAGTGTATGGCCGGAAAAACTGCCACTCAGAAGACGCTGACTGGGTTGACTGGCTGCTTTGTGCAGTCCCGCCCAGCGTTCCAAGGTCATTTGCATATGGAAGCTGATTGGACGTCACTCCATTCCACACCTCAAACTCACCCCCCCCCGCAAGGCAGTTGGAATTTTCAGTTGCATAGGGGAGAGGAGAATGATGTCAGCTGCCTTTCCCTAGGCAGAGGCTGTGGGGGAGGGGGGTTGTAAAGACAGACATTCTCTTCAACCCCCTGCTGTGCAGCTGACTTTCCCCCTGTCAGTGCCTGCAGCATGCACTTGCAACCCCTTTCTCAGAACGTCTTGGATATGAAAAGAAATATTGATGGTGTCGATGGTCATGCCAATAAATCCAAACAATACTGCTTCATACATTAATAGTAGATTAATTGTTCTAAAGCCATTGCAGAATCTAATCAAAGTTTTACATATTTATTTTATATAATATTTTTCGGCAGTTGGCTCTTTTAAATGGTTAGTATTGATTGTTGGATGGGAGCCTGGCGTTTGCTGCTTCTGTAATTATTAGATGAGAAATTATAGTTCATTATTAACTTATGTTTTGCATCATTTTCAAGCCTCCTAATTGCATGTGTCTTGGAGAAAATTATTTTGAATCTTTTTGGCAATTTTGGGAGTTTATGAACTTTTGAAAATGTTTAGATTGGAAAGTGATGTTCTGCTATAGGGTTGGCTTGTTGAATGGAACAGAATAGACTCCATCTTGTGTTTGCTTTAGTTTAGGTTGTTTAGTTTAGTTAAAATGGCCACCCACCCTGGGAAGTAAGGCAAAACTCCAGGGTAGGCCTACAAATCCCAGATGCCTCTATGACCAAAAAGTGCGGGAAAGCCAGGGAGCGGAGTCAGAAGATAAAAATGCTCCAGTCAGCC
>NW_015174305.1:608691-608994 GCF_001447785.1 Gekko japonicus | reverse complement strand
GGGATCAGGGAAGGCAGCAGTGGGAAGGGATCCTCAGAGGGATCCAAAACTACCTGTAGAAGGCAGGAAGCCAGGCTGCAGGTTGGTAACTGAACCTCATCCCAAGGGAAAATAAGTATAGGGATCAGTTCAGGGACAGAGGAACTGCGTTTTGTCTTATTTTAATTGTGCCCGGTGGTATTTTCCTTTCTGTGTTTGATTTAAAGTTCCTTTTTGTGTTTAAGATCCTGTTACTTGAAAATAGTCAATAAAATCTCTGTTCTTTGTTTAAAACCCCAGTCTGGGGCTCTGACCATGGAGTCT
>NW_015174305.1:600300-607574 GCF_001447785.1 Gekko japonicus | reverse complement strand
TACAAAACAAGGAGACAAAGAGTAAGGGAATGGCAAAGAAATGACAGAAGTGCACCTGATGCCTTAGAAGCACTTTCTTCAAGAGATAAGTTTAGGATAAAATCCTTTATTCCTATATTAGATGCATTTGAAGCGAATTTAAAAAGAAGAAGTACTGTGTACAGTGATGTTGCACAATTGTTTCCCATTCTTTCTAATCTGACAGCGTCTAAGCAAGAAATTCAGCAAGGTGTTGAAATGTTGATGGAAGCATACCCAGAAGATATTTACCTGAAACTTATTGATGAACTTTTGCACTTTCACCTGTACGTGAGACAAAGCCATAGGCTTACAGAAGAGCACTCTCTGTCTCATACAGACCTTTATCAAATTATATACAAGGAATAAAAAATTCAGATGGCCTTTCCTAATTTGGAAGCAATCTTGTGGCTATTTCTTAGCTTTGTGGTCACTAACTGCTCGGGAGAGATGAGTTTTTCTAGACTCAAAAGAATTAAAAGCCACGATGTCTCAAGAGAGGTTGTCCGCACTGAGCATTCTGTACATTGAAAGTGACAATCTTAGACAAACAAATTTTGATGAAGTTTTGGATGATTTTGCTATGCGGAAGGCTAGAAAAAAAACATTTTTAATCTTACTGTATTTGATGGTTGTAGTTTACTTCTTAATATGTATTTTAAAACTGATTGTTTAATGACAACATAAAGTAGATTCTAAAAGTGCCACACTGTCAGGTATTCATGATCATATTATTTACACTTTTCAGGCAATATAATTTGTAAACTCAAGGTGGTTTTTTTAAAGAATACCATTATAACTTAATTTTCCTAAAAATTAATGCTTATTCCACAAAAGGTTTACAAAGTTCAGTTATTGCAAAAGTTTTTCAGTGTTTTCAGAACTGTCTTACAAGGTGTCGACCGATGGAGATCAAGTACTTTGGAGGCACATCGACCAGTTCCGCTGCTGTCTCCTCCCAGCTGAGCCAGGTCTGCCCTCAGCAACCCCAGATAAGGATGATGTGGAGCTGCCAGGCCTACCAGAGCCGGAGGCCAAGAGCCACCAGCACGCAACCTGTGGTCAGCAAACAAACAGAGGACCCCGCAGAAGTAATGCCGGAACAAGCAGCCACAGACGGCCCTGAGGTCGTGCCGAAGGCCCCAAGCACCTCGGTTGCTCCGTCGGGATCTGACCCGGAAACCCCAGCCCCGCTGACAGAACCATGTCATTCAAGCCATGAAGGACGCAGACCTGCATACTTGAAAGACTATGCTTGTTGGGGGGGGGGAGGTTTCTGAACTTTGGGGGGAGGGGTATTATGTCCTGGGCCCAGCATTGTCCGACCTAGCTTGATAGAGAGAACAATAGTGAGCTAGGATCCTGGAAGGAACCTATAGACCAAGGAGCTGCACTGTAAATAGCCTATCACGGGTAGTGTGTGTGGGGGGGGTTTGGGGTGTTGTGCACGGATTTAATCAGGGCTTTGGTCCTGCTAGTTGTCCTTAGTTTTGAGGTGATTCACAATAAAGTATGAGCTGATCACTACTCACGTGTCGAACCCAGTATATTTCAACTTCACAACCAATCCTTATCCCAGTGTTTTAAATCTGTGCTCATATTATATTAGACATATCAATGGACATACTATAGTAGACATATTGACTTGTAACATGTCAAAGGATGAGCACTTCTTTCAGTAGAGGAAGAGTGGACTGATTTCTGCCAGTTTCGCTCCCCCACTTTGCTCCCTGTGCTGTTCATGATAGTTTTCTGTTCCCCATGAACAAGATTGGGATAACAGTCTACAGTCTGCATGCAGATCACATATGATGCAAGCCCTTATGCTGGCAAGCAAAAATAGTGTCATTGTTGTAAGAGTACTAGTTGCATTTAGTGAAAATACAGCTTGTGAGAAACATATTAATATATATTGTTTTTCTTAATGGATGTATACACCACATGTATAATTCTGTTCCATAGACTTTCAAAGCAAATACTGAGGGAAATCCCCATTAATTTAACATTGATTGGCTGTGTATTAATATAGTGATTTAAAAAGTAATTGTGCTTTTCTCTTCCCTTTTTGTTGTTGTTCAGTCGCACACTTTTAGGATTGACTGATTTGATCTTCTTGCAGTCCAAGGGACTCAAGGGAGTCTTCTCCAGCACCATAGTTCAAAAGAATCTATTCTTCGGTGCTCGGCCTTCCTTATAGTCCAACTCTCGCAGCCATACATGACTATTGGGAATACCATTGCTTTGACCATGCAGACTTTTGTTGACAGGGTGGCTTCAGTATATCATGCTATCCACACTCGATTTTTACAGTAAAATTAATTTGCAGTAGTGTACGTTTGAACTAGTTAAAGCTCAAATACTTTGGCCACCAAATGAGAAAGGAGCACTCACTGGAGAAGACCCTGATGCTGGGAAAGATGGAAGGTCAAAGAAGACGGGGACGGCAAAGGATGAGATGGTTAGACAGTGTTATTGATGCAACAAACATGAAATTGAGCAAACATCCTAGGATGGTGGAAGACAGGAGGGCCTGGCATGATATGGTCCATGGTGCTGTGAAGAGTTGGACTCAACTGTGTGACTGAACAGCAACACATTTGAACTATAAAATCTTCACCCACCAATGTGAACACACCAAACTCATGTATAAAATTCCCAAATTTGGTAGCAAAACCAGAATTTGGTGAGAAAATTACTTCTTGCTACTAAGATTCAGTATCAAGTCTTAATACTAAAATTTCAAATTTAATGTAATTCAGTATCAAGGCTTAATACTAAAATTTCAAATTTAATGTATGAATCATCTGATTTTTCAGATATTGAGGCATTAATGTGCTTATGTTTCCTAACAGGAGCATTGAAATAGTTAATGGGAATGCTAAAAGGTGTTTTCATAGTATTTCAGAATATGAACTGCCCCTGCCCCTGACTGCACCAGAAATGAAAGCTCATAATTTACATTCTGTATTTTATAGTATAATTTGGGTCCTCCCCCCCCGCTCTATGATAATCTATTTTCTGTTAGCTAACATTATGCAACCAGTTGCAATGCTAATTGGAAATGTCTGTTACATTTGTCAGTTTGTATCAACCAGCAAAGCTAGAAAACATTTTTTGAGGGGGGGGGTCTACCATCATTTCCCAAGCACTTTTATTTTATTATTATTAGTTTTAATTGTTGTTCTGCCAAACTGTTGTTTACCAGCCTACCAAACAGCATCTTTCTTCCCTTCCATTCCTGAATCTTAGGCACAGAGTAAGTTTCAAATGAAAATTGTTGCTGTATGAAAGACATAAAGGAACAGTAAGAGATTATTATACCTCTAGAGGGATAAAGTACTGATAAGAAATGAGAACCAACCAAGTATATCTAATCCCGCAGAGGTGAATTTACCTTTCTGATAACCACACTGCCTGCAGTGCTTTCGTTATCATCTGTATGTAAAAATGCACAAGGAGAATAGATTTCAGTTTCTGAAAGTATATAGAGATGCTATACTTTTTTCCCTTTGTTTTTGTGGCAGTATGGGCCCACTCTGGCATGCAGGCCCTGTTTCACCCTGTAGTGAAAAGTGGGGCATAAAAAAACAACTCTCCTCCTCCTCTCCAGTAACCTGCCACTACCACTTGACCTTTTTAAGGAATTGCCAACTGGGAGGGTCAGGACTCCCAGCTTCCTTTCCAAGTTTTGAGGCCTTGCCTCTGTGTCTCCCATTCCCCAGAGTATGGTCACCATGGGAATTTTACTGCCCTGTGAGCTCCTGAAGGAATAGCTGCTTGCCAACTGTCTGCCTTCCCCTGCCACTCCTTTTAAAATAGCATGCCCAAGATGGTGGAGGTCTATCTGGTACAGAGAACCACTACCAGCATCAAAAGTTATAAAGTATTATTTATTTATTTATTTATTAAATTAGATTTGCTAGGCCACCCTTCCCTACAAGTAGGGTTCAGGGTGGCTTACAACAAAATAATATACAAAGTTCTTTAAATTAAGACCAGCATTAAACCCACCTAAAAACAGATCAGTAAGTAGAACAGTATACATATACAAGATGGTGGGGGGGGGGAATCAGCTCCCCAGCATCCCTGGGGGAAGGGGTTGTTAGGGATGGGGAAATGTATTTAAGTGCCAGATATCATACTGTCCCTGCATTAAAGAGAAAATGTTTAGAAGCATACTTTTGGCACAGCACCAGACTGAGCAAGGGATTCCAAAGAACTGGGTAAAATGCAATTATGCTGTCCCTCCCTCTGTACATGCCCTATCAGATGTTAAAATATAGGACAGGCTCCTTAGCTTAGGATGTTATAGAACTCTACAGAGTTTACATTACCTTGCAGCTTCCTCCAGCTCTTCAGGCTAGCACATAGTTAACGGTCACCTCCTCCAGTCCTCAGTTAAGAGTTCTGTGTGCTCTGATGGACTCAGCACCAAAGAGACCTTCCTCCTTGCTTTCAGGAGTTTTATCTACTCCCTTTCCCCTCCCACTGACCTGATCAAGCCAGGTCAAGGAAGCTTTTCCTGATGTCTCCAGAAATTTCTTCCTGAAGTCTTTCTAGTCTGAATTCCTCAAAGTCTCTGTTCTCTGCTTGCGGGGGTGGGGTGGGGGTGGGGAGAGCTTGACTATCCCATTGTCTAGACCTATTAGCATTTGTATGAAGGTGGGCTGATGTAAGCCTGGAAAGCAATTGAACTGACTTCCATCCTTCCTGCCAGTTGTCTGCCCAGACAGGGGGAAAAAAACTTTTAAAAGTTTTGCTCATTTCAAACCTCCAAATAAAAAATGCATTTCTTCACTGTTTTAAATGGCATTAGGATTGTGGGGAATAAGAATGGTCACAACTGAATTAATGAGAAAGGTTCTACAGTTCATTATTCTTCAGGCCATGGGTTATGTCATGATCTTATATGGGCTCATCGGTAAATCATCACTTTATTATTGTTGTTCGTTACAATGTTTTCCCTCTGGAAAGAATGGAAAGAGCTACTTATAAGATAAACCAACTTGAATCTAATTCACCTCATTCTGATTTTATCAAAGTGTGGTCTGCTACATTAAATTACTTGTTTCAGGTGGGAGTGGTTCCAAAAATGTAATATTTAACTTCATTGTAATGTGAACAATGCATGGAAGTTATAAGATATGATTTCTGGAACTGCTTATTTATTTTAAGTTTCATTTGTAGAATGTTGTGTTTGAGGAATTGTATTAAGTACATTGCATTAACTATATTGATTATAAAATGTTATTATTATTTAAAATAATGTTCTCCCACTGAGGTGGAGGCCATCTCCATGGGTTGTTCCCATTGTTCCTTCAGGGAGGCAGGAAACACTTTTTCTTCTTTTTCATTTTGGTGCCTTTGGAATAACCCACCCCTTCAGTTCTGTTCCTGCCTCTATAGGGAGTAGCAGCACTAGAGTAGGCTTAACCTTCTCATCTGTCTTCTCTACTGCGATTAATCTCATCGTCTTACCTTTTCCCCTTTTCTCTTTTCTTTTAACTTTCTCTCTAACTCCTTCTTGCTCTCTCTCTCCTCTTGTCTTCCTGAACTTTTAGGGATGACACAACCAGTTTGCCACTTCTTCAAGTGCCCCCCCACTACATTTGGGAGGATCAATGGCATTGAGCAAGCATTCCAATGTTGTTGTTTTTTAATTGGAAAGACAGATGGGGTTGCTGGAGGTGGCAGCAGCCTCAGTGTGAGACGGCAGTGGAGCCTTTGTGGCTTGTTCAAGCCCAACAGCCTTGGAGGAGGCAGCAGCAGCACTATGGTGTGCCAAGAAACAGTGCCTGCTGCAGATGGAAGAGCAGCCCGCCAATCTCTCTGAGCTGACGATGGCTACTGGCAGCTTCCTTGGGGGTGGAGGACTCAGATACCAACTCTCCCCCAACACACAACAATCTACCCCTTGGACAAGGAGCCTTTCTCTAGAAGAATAATGTACCCAGTGCTGGGGCCCTGCTAACTTCAACTGGTCTTATGCAAGTCTTCAGACAGGCCATGCAGAAAGAGATCTCTAGCTTCTATACCAGGGCTGGCTTTAGCACTCAAGGGGAAGTTTAGGGTTATACACCTGACTTCAATTGGCCCACAAAAGCAGCCCAAAAGCCCCCCTCCAGAAAGAGAGGAAGGGGGAACACTGGAGGGGGAAGTCTCCTCAGAATCAGATCCAGAGGAAAAAGAGGAGGGTGAATTCCTCTCAGACAAAGAGGAAGTTCTTCAAGACCAAGGACTACCACTATCTACTGACAAAAAACTTAGCATCCCTAGACCTTCAAGAACCCCTGCCCTCTGAGGAGTCTACCTCTTCAGGCTCCAATCTGAAATCCAAGTCTAGAGGGAACAGTGAGTTCTTTCCCCCAGCAGAAACAAATGATAAGGTGTGTCCTTTTCCAGTATATTTTGAGCATCAGCGAAGGGCAGAATGGGGCAAACCAACTGCAAATAAACAGTTCCCAATTTTGTTAAGAAACTCTATGCATTTCCTAATTACAGTAACAAGTTGTTACAGGTTCCCCTCCTAGACAGTCCAGTGGCAGCATTACAGTCTTCAGGCCTCCTCTCTGAAGATGGCCAAGGCTCCATTCATGATGCACTGGACAAGTAAGTTGAAGCAGCACTTAAGAAGGTACATGGGGCAATAGCCATAACGGTGAGAGCATCAACCACACCATCTATTGTGTCAAGTGCATCTATCATTTGCATCCAGAGCCATGGCCTCAATTACAGTGGTTAGACGACTGTTATGATTGAGAGCCTGGCAGGTGAATTTTCAATCTAAAGCCATCACCATGGCATACCCATTCCAGGGGGATTGCTTATTTGGTGAAACTCGCGACAAGATTCTCATTGAAATGCATGATAAGAAAAAGGCCATGGTCAGGACCATCCACTGTACTGACAGACACAGGGGCCATTCCTTTCATTCCCAGCATCCACTGGCCAGGTTTTTCCCTTCCCCTCCCCACAACAGACACCCTGTGAGCAGTGTTCCCTCTAAGATGAGTTAGTGTGAGCTAGCTCACAGTTTTTTAGCCTCCAGCTCACAATTTTTTGTCCTAGCTCAGGAAGAATGGCTCTAGAGCAAGCTAGTTTATGCAGTAGCCAAATTGCTCACTCACAACTTTAATTCCAGTAGCTCACAAAGTAGAATTTTTGCTCATAAGACTCCACAACTTAGAGGGAACATTGCCTGTGAGGTAGGTGGGGCTGAGAGTAGGAGGAGGAGGAGGAGGAGGAGGAGGAGGAGG
>NW_015174305.1:595293-600285 GCF_001447785.1 Gekko japonicus | reverse complement strand
CCCACCCTTCACTTGGAGTCTCAGAGCGGCTTACAAACTCCTTTCCCTTCCCCTCCCCACAACAGACACCCTGTGAGGTGGGTGGGGCTGAGAGAGCTCTGACAGAAACTGCTCTTTTTCAAGGACAGCTGTGCCAGAGCTTGTGACTGACCCAAGGTCACATCAGCAGGTGCAAGTGGAGGAGTGGGGACTCAAACCCGGTTCTCCCAGATTAGAGTCCGCACACTTAACCACTACACCAAACTGGCTCTCACAGAAACTGCTTTTTTCAAGAACAGCTCTTATCAGAGCTAAGGCTTGCCCAAGGCCATCCAGCCAGGTGCAAGTGGAGGAGTGGGGAATCAAACCCGGTTCTCCCAAATTAGAGTCCGCTCACTTAACCACTACACCAAACTGGCTCTCATGTATAGCTTGGCTGCACACAGGCTCCACCTCCCCAAAGGTGGATAGCAAGCCTGTGAGCCTTTGGGGAGCCTTCAAAGAATAAGCAAAACAAAATGATAAGTACCCAAAATTTCATGAAACAGTAGAATGTTGCTAAAGAGCAATGCATGCCAGCTTCAACCCCCCCCCAATGTCCCTGCCCCCACCTCTCTCACTGATAGCTTGGCCTGGCAACCCTAATGAAGGTACATCCACTGAGATCCATTCTACTTGTTACAGTTAGTCAGATATTGAATGGAGGCTCAGGGAACAAGGATTTTGTAGTTGGTTTTATACAACAGGTCCCTTTGGCATTTTTAACCCCAAGGAGGGTGACTCCCATATGATTAGGTAAAAATATCAAGCCTGGTGGACAATTAACTTACTAAAAATTCTTTTTTTGAATGTGATAGGTGTTAGCAAGAGAGAGGGGGTAGACCTTGTATGTGTATTCATGAATATTCATCCTCTAATTTATTATCATGTTTACAGCCAAAACTGCAAAGCAAATTATATTCTACATCAGGTCCTAAGGGGATTTTCATCTGCACAGTTTGGACTGGTACCAGAAAAAAGCACATTAAAAGACAGATACTGTAAAGAGATTTTTTTTTAATGCTTAATATGATGGAGACAAAATACCTATCATTATGGGCAGTGGGAGAGAAGTAGCATGTGAGTAAAGACCCACATAATATTTCTGTGTTGGAAAATCAGTTATTTGAGTGAAATTAAAAACATTTTGGAATGCTACCAAAAAAAGAGAGGAAAAGGAGGGAAAAATCCAGCCGTTCAGAACATATTCCTAAAAGAGTTAAATAAATATAGGTAATGATTTATGCTGGCAAGAGCCAGCGGCGAACTGTATTTGATTTGGCCTTCCTAGTATGAACAATAAAATCCACCTACAATGGAAGATTATTTAACATCTACTTTAATCTAGGTGCCAAAAACTTAGCTTTAGCAGCCAGGGAAAGGGCATTTTGAGTCAATTCATATGAGCAAACAAGCATACATTGGGAAGATTATTGATAATGTGCTGCTCTATCAAGCAACTAAATACAATTTAAGTTCCAAACTAGGTTTACTGTGAATCTTAAACACCATAACAACAGCTTCATCACTGTTGCCGGCCTTCAGGTGGCACCTAGACCTCCCAGAATTACAACAGATCTCCACACTATGGAGATCAGTTCCCCAGAAGGAAATAGCAGCTTTGGAGGGTAGATTCTATGGCATGATATCCCCACTCAGCTCCCTTCCTTCACCAAACTCCATCCTCCCCAGGCTCCACCTCTAAATCGCCAGGAATTTCTGAATGCACACTTGGCAACCCTATGCATCACTCATTAAAAAAGACTAAGCATAGGGCAAATCTCCTTTCTTCTGCTTCATGTTTCCTGTTCTACAATACTACATTTCCCAGCAGACAGTGCTTCCCACTCTGCTAGCCTCTGGTATATCTAGGAATGCCATATGTGCCTTTCAAAAAAATTGTTGTCTACTTAACTGATATGGAACCTACATTTGCTACACTGCCAAGCTTCTAAAGTTGAGTGGGTGCAAATACTATAAATGTAAGCTGAGTTATTTGAAAGCTAGGCTCAAAATGAAGTGATTGCCCCTCCAGACATGCAGCTCACTCAACCCAGGTCTGCACAATCCACCTACCATCACCACAGTCTGAAGGCTGGGAGAATGGGAGGGGGGGACAATCTAAAGTACCTGTTACTGACAGTCATTGTTTGACATTACTACTTCCTCCTCTTTTCCATTGTCCAATTACATATTGTCAGCTTCTTGAACAGCAGATCAGTTCCTTCCTCAAAAGGAGAATATTTCACATAAATAACATCAACAGCAATTGCTAAAAGAAGTTATTTAAATGATACTCAGACTTTTATCATCTTCACTTTAACGTGCAGTATTATAGGTATTCTGACAACAAGGTTATAGGTGAGCTCACTGAGTTAGAAACAATCTTATTTTGCAAAATACAGCTGTTCAAAGTTATGGTCTTAAATTAATAGCATGGGATTTTGACATACCCCTTCTGTATTTCCCATCACAAACAAATAGAGCATTCACTTGTACTTCCAGGGGGCTTGTGCTATCCCAGAATGTGGGCCTCTAAGGAACTGGGTGCATTTATTAGAGTCAGAAAGAGAGAGATAATTATAAGGTGAAGATGAACGGTCTAATCCACTGTCTTGAATCACCTCATTTTTCTGCATTATTCATATTTCTTGGCTGGGTTCAGCAAATGCAGGCTGAATACTAATGACTGTGATGCCTTGCTGGCTGTCTGCTCCCCCCATATTTCTCTCCAGAGAGATATCTCTAGTGAGCACCTATTCTCTAGCTCATGATTTAAGAGTTTCACAGTGTACATCACGAGCTTTCATTTAATCCTGCCATTCCCCATCACACTTTAACACTGCGGCTCTTAGACTATGAGGGAGGTTTTCACGCCATAGATCCAAATTTGAGTGACGATGGAAGCAAAAGATTAAACTATAAAAAAGCTTTTTTAAGAGCATTAGTTGTGGTTCTAGCAATCTGGGGGAAAGTGGTTATGTTGGAGTTCCTGGGAGGAACTGGGAATTAAGCAAGGGTAATACACACTATCTGTTTCTACTCAACTGGGCCTGGGCAGAAAGAGAAAGCTTTGTAAATCAGTTATTCAAATAAAGTTGGAAGTAAAGATTGAAAGGACATACTTTGAACATGTTGGCAGAGGAGATTTAATCCTGAAGAGACAACCAATAGAGCCAGTGCAACATTGAATCAGAAAGAGAGGGATAAACCAAACAGAAGAACACCAGGGGACACCACAGAACAATGCAATTACTGGGTGGGGGGGATCTGACAACAAAAAAGAGAGAGATGTCCAGCATATAGCAAAATAGTCACAACTGTGACAAATGGAACAACTTTGCATCCAGATATTTCTCCAGTGAGAAAATAAATCCAAATCTAGAGTGCATATGGTGAATATGGAGAGTGATGGTGAATATGAAGATGTGTTTTGGGTAGAATATTGCATAATAAATGCAGTATAGGAAAACCCAGCAAGGCACCAGAAAAAAAACTTATATGCAGCCATGATGCTGGAAAATCAAACAATACTGTTCCCATTAGATTGTGTTGCCAGCTGCAACATTATATCTTAGCATCTAGTGAATCCCACCATTACATTGCATGACACCAATCATATGTTAGCAATGACAGGCAAGCAATAAGCACTGGAGTTGGGGGTTGTACAGGATTGGACTGTTAGGCAGTACTGCAGAGCCAGTTATGAATCTGATACTACAATATACTGAAGGTGGCCAGTGGGGTAACAGAGGACTCAAGAGACCAAAGAACCTAATGTCAAGAAAGGATCCTAAGGAATTCAGTGATGTGTTCAGGGGGATGGACAACTTTGAAAATGGAGATTGACAACAATGTGAAAAAGTGACCAAAGAGGAAAGTACCAGTGGCTCTGGTGTAGCCTCTTAAGGATGAACTGTGAAGTTTACAGAGGTAGAGTCATACAAGCAGAGAAAAGTATGGATTGAACAAGCTCTATTTAGAAAGCTTATCATCATGTTCTGTGCTATTTGAGTTTACCTTCCTCAATAATTTTCCACTGATCTGAGCAAATGGTAGTCTTTCCATACTGAAAATTTGAAGGCAAAGCTTCCAAGCAATGCTTCATGGAACAACTACTTCTACAGCAGTCAGAATATGATGTCTTGCTAGGAGGAGACTTTATCCAGTCCACTGGCATTTTATCACTACTCCAGATGAGAGTCCATGTGTAACGTGGGAGTCAAGTGTGGAGAGTCTCCTGAAATATCTTTTTTATATTAATGAAGCAATTGGGAATTCCAAATTGTGTCAGAGTAATTGCAAAGGTGGGGGTTCTTCAGCATTCACACAGTCCTAATCACAATCCCCTCAGATGCTTTTTACCCTGCAAAGGAAAAGTAATACAGAAACAGATTATTTCCCCCTTTCCTAGGAGCAACCAGCTGTGTGCATTTTGATCAGGAAAATTGCTTATGGGGAAAGACTGAACACTTTCCCTTCACTGTTCCAATCAGATTCAGAGGCCCCTGTTGTTGTATCAGGGTTTTTACAAAAATCACCTGCAAAGGATGTTATCCCACATCACATTGGGTTTGGTCCTCATTTCCACTATCCCCGATGACAACATGCTCAGCTGGACATTTTTTACAGAATCCGGCCCCGCACGAGACAGCCCAGCATGTCTCGTGGGGGCTGTGAGGAGGGGTAGTCAGGCAGGCTGTGGTGGAGCTTCTGCTCCAATAGGGGGAGCGGAGCCTGGCAGCCTTAATAGGCTTGCTCCGCTCTCCTTGCAGCCAGTTGCTCGCCTCGTGCTCGGCCCACCCACCCACCCTGTATGTAGTGTGGGCATAGGCTGGTTGCCCCCTTTTTACGGGGAACCGGGTAGGAATTTTTTGGTTCCATTCTCGCATTGGCTATTGAGATGGAGTCTTTTTCGCCTACCCTGCACTGCGGTCAGTGGATTGAGGAATTGGTCTGGGATGGTGCCTAGGG
>NW_015174305.1:585895-595167 GCF_001447785.1 Gekko japonicus | reverse complement strand
GCTGTTTTTCATGGTTGCCCTTTGCCGTTAAGTTAAAAAATTAATAATTTAATAAAGTGGCCTTATTTCATCCAACCTTGTCGTCTGACTATTTCTTTCGTCTGGGGGGGGGCAAAGGAATATCTGTGTTTTGTGTGGTAATTTCTGCAGTCTCTTCTTTTTCTTTTAAATAATTTGTTTTATTATTTAGTATCCGTGATAACTCCAGGTTCACAAAGTCACTGTACCACAGCTTTGGAGCTATAAAGGCCATCTGTTGTCTTCAGCAAGGTATTAATTAACCTTGATGATCTTTTAGGTATACTGGTGTACAACAGCAGCTGTTCATGTTGGTTCACTTTTCCTCAAGTTTTAAACATTTAATGTCTCCTTTGTCCTGGAAAAGAAAGAAGTAGACCACCAACTGTAAATATTAAGAATAGTTATTGTAGGTTAAGTCCATGAAAACCTGAGATATTTCAAAAACAGAGTTGTACATTTGCACATAGTACTTCTGCAGTGCACTGAGCTGCACAAGCCAAGTACCAGCAAGATCACCCTGAGGTGCTCAGAACAACGCATTCTCCATATGAGCAAAACAATCCAGGAACACAAGTAGAGGGACCCTCACTTTCGTGAAAGGTAGCAGGAATTGATTTAACAGACGACTGCTTCTTAAATGGGCAGTTCTATGTGGCCTGCTCCAGAGTGAGCTCATCAAGCAGTCTGGTCATCCTAGCACCTGAGGGCAGAACCACCAAAATGGTCTAGAGAGAGGTCCTTCAGTAGAGACAAAAGAAAGTACGTATGTCTCACTTCATTTCTTCTCCATTAGAATTCCTACAACAAATGTCACATTTCAAATTTCCCATCATCAGTATTATAATTGGATTTACAGAACTTAAATACCGTAGTGAAGCACAGGTACTGTTGCAAGCCCAACAGAATCAGTGTCAAAAACCATAGGAGCCAAGCAGACCCCAACAGATTCAATGTCAAACCAGAGAATCCCAGTAGAACCAATTTGGCAATCATCCCCAACATGTGATCCCACTTGGCTATGAGAGCGGCCTCCCTCCTCCCACCCTGCTGTTGCCTGGGGAACCTGCAAAAAGCAAACAAAAAACCTTATTTGGCTCTTTGAACACCAGCCACAGATATGCCCAAATATTTTTTGAGAATATTTGGGATTGGGATATCGGTATTGACCAGGATGCTCTAATTTTTGTCTGGATACTGAATATATCTCAGAAATACTAGTTACGTGGGTTTTTTGGAGGAGGGGCAGATCTTCAGACCAGAAATATCTGAGCACACATCCCTGCTAACTGTGGCTTACCCTGCTTACCCTAAACCTAAATGTGTAAGGAAGCATTGACTCTCAGATTGTTAAAAGTGAAAGCTAGTTATAGTGAAAATCTAATGACAGAAAACAAATTGAGCTAGGGAGGTTTGCCATCCTACTTTCCTGGGATAACGAAGGTGAAAGGAAGTGATACAGCTATTAGGGCTTTTCAAAATATATGTATTATATGGAAGCCAAGAATCTTTCAAAGAAGTGGACATTTATTGTCACAGAGAGACTTTTTAAAAAGAATGCCCAGTAACAGAGGTTAAACAAAAGCGCTTTAGCCAATTTTGATTTGGCCAGTCTCCACTTTTCTAAGGGAAAGCAAGGCTCTCTGGAAAACTAATTCCCATGCACAGCCTTTAAATCTTTTGTCTCATTTTTCCTTGCTAATAAATGCTGGACATCTGCCATGGCTTACTCATGACTTAGAGGAAAGGCAGGCTCACTGAATTGCACTGGCTGTGTTTTCTTTTCTCAGCTGCAGCATCCATGTGTTGCCAATGGAGGCTAGTATTCACTTTAATGGTTTGAGTCACAATTCAGTGCAACATACCCCCTTTTCAGCCAGTTGAACCACTGGGACTGATGAAGTTTATACTAGTTTGCTCTGAAGATTTGGACATCTTTTTACAGCCATGTGTCCCCCAAATGTTGCTAAATCTTGAAGTTATATACAGCTTTACATCATCAGAAGCTATGACCTTTGTCACACTATCTAGCATATTTTTGAGACGGCCTCTGGGAATGTGCTGATTTCCCTCTTTCTGATGTGTACAGATAGACAAAGGAGGTGTTTTTGTTTAGTTTCCCTTTCTCTTTTTCTTGTTTATCGTATTCAGCTTTGTGAAAGCCTGAGTAAACAGATGTAAAGGTGTCCATAGCTTTTGTACTGTAATATTTGTGTTGAAAATGAGAGGATGTCAGTAGATGGAGCTTGTCATGTTCTAGTGTTTCAGGGATTAGAAGAATAATTTTATCAGCTTCAACATGTCTACTTACTGTAGCACTATCACGGGGCTGTCAACCATAAGGCTTGAAAGCCATATCAGACCTTTTAGAGGTGGTCCAATGTAACAGAGAGTAACCTTACCATGTTTCAAACAAATTAAACCATCGTCGGGTCCTGGGACCTGTAAAGGGAGGACAAGGGCAGCAGGTTTTTTCTACAGGACTTGCGGCATGGGATTAGCTCAGCCTTGGCTGTTTAGTGGGAGCAAAGACCAAAGCAGAAGCTTGGTCTTGGCTGTGACAGGTTGGTGCGGGCAAGAAACTGGAACCGGTGAGCACTTGACGGCATTTTCCCCATTAGGGAACAGGGGGTCATCAGGAACTGCCTTCAGATTCTCAGGTCCAGGGTGAGGAATGGTGATCACCTCCTCTGGGAACCTCTTAGGGTATGCTCCTCCCTGCAAGTTGTCAGGCTTCAGGGGTAGGCACTCCTAGGTGGCGACCAGTTTGCTGGGCTGCCGGTCGCGAGCCAGACCGATGGCTCAAGACCGGAGCTGGGTGACCCACCCAAGAAAAGGGCAAGGAGGTTGGTCAGGGGAATGACACCTGCCTTGCCTGTTCCGTGCTCGCTCCACTGGTCCTTTGCAACAATGTTGTGTTAAATAGTTAATAAAATGGCCCTTGTTTACTCCAAACTGTTGTCTGTCTCGTTATTCCGACTGGGGGGGGCAAATTATCAACTTGTCCCTATTGTCAGGGGTGTTTCCAGGATGCCTGAAGGAGGTGGTGGTCTGACCACTCTTGAACAAACCATCGTTGGACCCTACGGTCCTAGCCAACTACCACCCAGTATTGAACCTTCTTTTTCTGGGTAAGGTGGCTGAGAGAACAGTAGCTGAGCAGCTTCAGGTGTTGCTGGATGATTCCTTTATCCTGGATCCATTTTTAGTCTGGCTTCTGCCTGGGTCACAGGATGGAGACTGTGCTGGTTGCTCATACAGATGACCTCTGGAGGCATCTGGATCGAGGTGGGTCAGCGCTGTTGCTACTCAATCTAACAGCAGCGTTCTACATGGTTGATTATGACGTTCTGACCCACCATCTCACCAACACAGGGATTCAGGGAACTGCCTTACAGGGGCTGTTCTCCTTTCTCCATGGTCATGGGCAGAGGCTGGTACTTAGGGTGGTGATTTTGCCATGCTATCCTATGATATACGGCGTCCCAAAAGGAATGATCCTCTCCCCGATGTTGTTCAACATCTATATGCACCCCATTGCCTAGTTAATCTGGGGTTTGGACTGGGTTGTTACCAGTACGCTGATGACACCCAGCTGTAACTGTAATGGATGGACAGCCAGAGTCTGCCCTGGATATCTTAGCTTGAGTTTAAGAGGCTGTGGTTTACAACAGAGTTGGGTGAAATTTAATCCAGCGAAGATGGGTTCAGGAATCCGACTCCCAGCCCTTAGCACAGCACCATTGATGCCGGCACTGATGATGAGGAGCGTGGGAGTGATTCTGGATGCCTTCCTTTCTATGGAAACCCATGTCACCAATGTTGCCAGATCAGCCGTTTTGGGGTCCAATATACCCAAATCTTTATTAAAAATTTCCTTTTTCCTGTGCATAACCCCACTAAATACTTCAGAATAAAAAGAAATTAGCCACACTGAGAGGATTACAGTACTCAAAATATTAGACTGGAACAACAACTTCAGGTGACTGAGTTCCCATCTGTATATGTAAAAGAAAGTCCCCTCACCGTAAAATCAATGCCCAGGCCAAACTGCTGGACCTAGAGACACCAAATTCGGGGAGAGCGCTCCTACCATGGCGTAGGTGCTCACTAAGAAGGGATTTTTAGAAATTCGACCCCTGTGGGTTAAAGGGGGAAAATGTGCTCCCCCCATTGATTCCTATGTGGCTGCCAGGCAGCTGTCTCTCTGCGCCCCCCACTCTCTGATTGGTCAGCTGCAGAGCTCAGTGTTCTGAGGTAAAAAAAAGCCACCAGTTACAGGGGACTGCAGACAGCTAATGACAGTTGAGGAAATCAGGAGTGGCCAAGAACCACCTATGCGGTGAAGCAAAGCTGCTGGCCCAGCCTCTCTGATGGCTTCCAACACACTCCCCCCACCTCCTACACCTAACAGGTGGTTGTCTGTCAGGTGCAGCAGGGGTTGCAGGGTGCTTAAAGCCACGAGGGAGCCTGCCCCAGCAGTAACACCTTAGTGATCCTGCCAGCCCTGCCTCCACAGTGGCTTCTAATACTCCTCCCCCCTCCCCGTCCTACACTGGACAGGCAGCTGCCTGTCAGGTATAGGAGAGGAGGTGGGATGCTTACAACTTACAGCCGCCGGTGAGTTTTGCTCAGCAGGATTGCCTTAGCCCTGCTGCTGGCCCAATGCCTTTAAATACAGACAGGCCGGTGTCTGCCAGGTATAGGAACACCAGACAGGCCAGCATCTGCAAGGTATAGGAGCAGGGCCAGGGTATGAATGTTTATGGGGAGATAGTAAAGGACATTTAGAGGAGCCATTTCTATGCGTGCCTCCCTCATGAACCTGAAGAAATGTCCACCACATCACCACTCCCTCACACCTCTCACCTCTTACTGCCCCCAAGAATGCTCCTGGCAAACGTCGAGCCAGATACACTAACGCTACAAGGAGGAGGCAACTTAGGAATGCAGCAAAGACATTTGCACTTAGTACTCCTGCAGTGTACTGAGCTGCACAGGCCAAGTACCAGCAAGATCACCCTGAGGTGTTCGGAACAACGCATTCTCCATATGAGCAAAACAATCCAGGAACACAAGTAGAGAGGCCATCACTTTCGTGGAAGGTGGCAGGAGTTGACTTAACAGACGACTGCTTCTTAAATGGACAGCTCTATGTGGCCTGCTCCAGAGTGAGCTCATCAAGCAGCCTGGTGATCCTAGCACCTGAGGGCAGAACCACCAATGTGGTCTAGAGAGAGGTCCTTCAGTAGAGACAAAAGAAAGTATGTATGTCTCACTTCATTTCTTATACTACAATCTTCTCCATTAGAATTCCTACAACAAATGTCACATTTCAAATTTCACATCATCAGTATTATAATTGGATTTACAGAACTTAAATACCGTAGTGAAGCACAGGTATCAGGCTAGTATATAATAATATGACATATATGACAATAACAGAGTGGTATGGGTGTCATGACAAGAACTGATCCACCCTACATTCAGCTAACATTACTTCCACAATTTGATACTTTCATATCTGAAGGACTGTGCATAAACACCAGCATACATTCATGCATAGCTCAGGAGGCAGTGATCTCCCTTACATAGATAGAAATCTGTGGTAGTGTTTGACCCATTTGGATGCTGATTATATGACTGGAAACAGTAAACAACACAAATGAAACTAGGGCTGTGAGCATTGACAGGAACATTGCAGGTTCATACAATCCCCCCCCCCCAAAATTGCAGTTCCAGATGAATTGTATACGTGATTAATGTGGATTACTGATACATTTGTAAAATCTGGAATTTGGAAACAGGGATTGTATTTAGCTATATAATCCCTCCCCCTTTACACAATTTTAGAGCCGTTTTCTGGGTTAGTGAAGGATAAACAAGGTTGTGATACTAAATTCACTTAGTAGGGAGTAAGACCCAGCAAACCCTACATTTCCAGCATAGCTTGATCTCACCTGAGTTTGACAGCTAAACAGGGTAAGCCACAGTTAGCAGGGATGTGTGCTCAGATATTTCTGGTCTGAAGATTTGCCCCTCCTCCAAAAAACCCATGTTACTAGTATTTCTGAGCTATATTCAGTATCCAGACAAAAATTAGAGCATCCTGGTCAATACCGATATCCCAATCCCAAATATTCTCAAAAATATTTGGGCATATCTGTGGCTGGTGTTCAAAGAGCCAAATAAGGTTTTTTGTTTGCTTTTGCAGGTTCCCCAGGCAATAGCAGGGTGGGAGGAGGGAGGCCGCTCTGATAGCCAAGTGGGATCACATGTTGGGGATGATTGCCAAATTGGTTCTACTGGGATTCTCTGGTTTGACATTGAATCTGCCATATTGGCCCTGGGGTCTGCTTGGCTTCTATGGTTTTTGACACTGATTCTTTTGGGCTTGTAACTGTACCTCACCTTGCTTGAGTTGGTTCTGCTTGGATTCTCTGGTTTGATGCTGGTTCTGTGGGTTTATTGGTTCTGTTTGCATTGGGAGGCTTTTGGCCGGTATTTGCTTGCTCTTGTGTGTTTGGCTGTTCTTCGCCTGGAGAATGCATGGATAGTAAACAATGGAGGAAAGCTGGGTGCACTTTATTCAAGACCCTATGACATTGGACCAATTCACTGAAAACTCCGGGGGGGGGGTATAGGGGACAGGCAGCACTAACTCTACTGCAATTGTGGTGTCATTCAAAAAACAGCCCCCCAATCCCCCAGAAAGTTTCTCCATAGGGAATAATGGGCCCACATAATTTTAGAATCCTGAAATAAACCCCCAAATCCAGATACCAAACCAATACTTGGGACCCATATAACCCAGGATACTGATAATTATGCCTTATCCAGTATCCAGATCTGAAAAATACTGATTTTTTCCCCTCCAGCACATCCCTAATGGTTAGTACTTAGATGGGAGACCAGACTAGGGTTGCTATCCAGAGGAAGGCAATGGCAAACCACCTCTGCCTATCGCTCTCCTTAAAAACCATTGAGTCAGTTGTGATTCAATGGCACAATTTACCTTATACATGTTTAGGATTCCACTGATAATTATAATAAAGTAAATTAAGGCTATTAGGATATTTTTCATTCAAAAATTATAGTAATAGTTTTAATGATACCCAAAAGAGCTTGGTTTATAGTTAATAACACATTTTATCATGCCAAAGTTTATTCTTTAAGTCCAGGCACTACTCACAGACCTCAGTATCTCCGACTGCTAAGTGTTACAGCCGTCTTTTACAATGAACATCTTTCCATGTTTTAAAAGTATTGCTTATTTGGTTGGGCCTCCTCAAACCTATGTTTGGTAAGTTTTTTCTCCTCATGGCTTGTGTTCACAGACATGCCAGATATTAACTGTCTGTCCACCTCAGCTTGACAGAAAAGCAAGTTACAAACACAGTTGGCAGCACAGTCCAGCCAGATTGTAAATCATGCTGCTCCTTGGTCAGCTAAGAAGAACACAAATTTATTACCGTTCAAAAGCAGGGTTTTATATCATTAAATGTTTTATTACACATTTTGAGAGTCTCACAGTGCAATCCAAAACATGGTTACATACTTCTGTCCATTGCACTCAGTAGGGGCTTAGGTCTTGGTAGGACTGCACTGTGAATTAACTCATCCCAAGTAGGGATGACTGATTCAGGCGTTTTTGTTTCTTTTTATATCATACATTGTCATTAGCTTTGATTCATCTCATTTTATTGCTTTCATAAATGATGCTTGGGGTTTTGCATCACGTGTATACAACTGACATCTGGATAAATAGTAAAAATGTGTTAATTTTAAAGGCCGGGAGGGCGGGATAACAAATTAAATTAACCACTTGAGCCACCGTAGCTCCACTAATAATAGTTTTAATGATACCCAAAAGAGTTTGGTTTATAGTTAATAACACATTTTATCATGCCGAAGTTTATTCTTTGTCCAGGCACTACTCACAGACCTCAGTATCTCCCACTGCTAAATATCACTGCCCTCTTTTACAATGAACACCTTTCCATGTTTTAAAAGTATTGCTTATTTGGTTGGGCCTCCTCAAACCTATGTTTGGTAAGATTTTTCTCCTCATGGCTTGTGTGCACAGACACGCCAGATATTAACTGTCTGTCCACCTCAGCTTGACAGAAAAGCAAGTTACAAACACAGTTGGCAGCACAGTCCAGCCAGGTTGTAAATCATGCTGCTCCTTAGTTTGGTCAGCTAAGAAGAACACAAATTTATTACCGTTCAAAAGCAGGGTTTTATATGATTAAATGTTTTATTACACATTTTGAGGGTCTCACAGTGCAATCCAAAGCATGGTTACATACTTCTGTCCATTGCACTCAGTAGGGGCTTACGTCTTGGTAGGACTGCACTGTGAATTAACCCATCCAAAGTAGGGATGACTGATTCAGGCGTTTTTGTTTCTTTTTATATCATACATTGTCATTAGCTTTGATTCATCTCATTTTTATTGCTTTCATAAATGATGCTTGGGGTTTTGCATCATGTGTATACAACTGACATCCAGATAAATAGTAAAAATGTGTTAAATTTAAGGGCGGGATAACAAATTAAATAAATCAAATCAAATCAAAGGGGAAGAATCAGCATAAGAAGAGAGAAATTGGTAATAAAACAGACTCACCCATTAATTTTTCACATGAGACAGAAAGCATCATAATGTAAATAATCAAAATTCAGTCTCATTCCTACTCCCATGTGATCCCCATATTCTACATTGCCAGTGCAGCAAAGAACTGAACCACACAGAAGCAGTAACCTCACCATAATGATTAACATCAGCATCTACCTCATATATGTTTTGGGACTATCATACCCGAAGGACTACCTACTCCTTTATGAACCTATTTGACTACTGTGGTGGTCTTCAGACGGCCTTCTTTGGGTGCCCCTGGTTCCTGAGATTAGGCAGGTGGCAACCCAGGAGAGGAACTTCTCAGTTGTGGCACCAAACCCAGGGAAATTCCCCTGTTTCCTCCTGTTGTCCTCTTCCACCAGCGAGTGAAAACTTTTGTATTTCACTTGGCATTCCCTGGGACCGATTTCACACAAGAGCTGTGCCTGTTGGCATATTGTATTATATGTATGCAAGATGACAGCCAATGATGCACACATGTCAGATTAAACTGATCTAGGTGACAGGCAAGACTGTCATGTGACAGGGTCACCAGATGCAAGTTGCACTAGGTTGCATCAGCTTAATTAACTATGTCACCATGAGTTGGCAAAATGACTCTGATTGGTGC
>NW_015174305.1:551683-585649 GCF_001447785.1 Gekko japonicus | reverse complement strand
AGTGGGAAATTGACCAATAGAAGTGGGGCAAAGGGAGGCGCGACCGCGGCGCAACTCTTGTGTGAAATCGGTCTCAATGATCCATCCTTTCCCTCCAATGTTATAACCGTTTGTTTTAAAATCTTTTGTACTTATTTTAAGCTGTGATTTAACTTGTTTTAATGATGTATTTGTGTTTGGGTTTTAATGGCTTTTAAGATGAGATTTTAATTTGTATATTTTAATTCTTTAGCCATTTTGGTGGTTTTATGGTCAACCAACTCCTCATGGGAGCAGAAAGGCAAGGTAAAAAATCTTAATAATAATCACGATAATAATATGTGTAGCATACAACATAGAGACAGGTGCTCTTCAGTTATGATGTATGGCTTTGTGACCATGTAGGTTAGAAAGGTGCTCATTAACTCTATTCTTGTAAAATAAACCTCTCATAAGTTTCATAAAATTGTGTGCACTCATATAAAGAGGAGAGAACACAGCATAAACACATACATCTCAAATATTAACTGTCTGTGGACAGACAGGACAGGCTGCAAACAGTTATCTCCACTTTGCTTTTATTCTGATTGAAACAATACAGTACTTCAAAACATAAGCAGGGTTTTATTTTGCTTGTTTCTGGAACATTTCCCTTTCATTTGTCTTCAGTAGCTCCAAGCAATGGTCATTGAATTTCACTGCTAAGCATATATTTTCCACAAGCAGTAAGATATAACTCCGTTTTGTAGCACAATAAAGGTTTTATATTGCATACTGCACAAATGAGGCATTTAATATATCTACATGCAATCAGTTTAAAATATATATTTTAGTAAGCAGTGTCCACTAGTGATGGGTGGTTTCTCTTGGCTCAGTTCAGAATGGCCTCATCTCAGCCAAGGTAATTTGGGCTTGGTTAATTTGGGGCTCATATTTAGTTAATTAACTTCAACTGCTATACCTTCACTGGTGTCATCAGGCCCATAAAGGGACCAGGAGGCCTTTATCTTCTGTATTACCTACCCTTGCCCACATTTATCTATTTTGAGAGCAGCAACAAAGGTGTACACCAGAGACCTTAGAGATCTCAAGGTGCTGGACTTCCCTCCAATGCAGTGAGGAATTAGGAGAGGCAGATATTCCCATTTCTGTTTTCTTAGAGTTTCTGAATTTCACTCTATACAGTGTTACATACTTCTTAATTCTGGTTGCACTTAGGAATGTTTATAACCAATTCTGTTATTGAAGCATATGCACTTTGCTACAGCTTTCAGTTTATTTTCAGTTTCCTGCCCCCCCCCCATCTGCATGTCAAACTGCTAAAATACTGTACAAATCAATAGATTTAGGGGGGTAGCCATGTTGGTCTGAAGCAGCTGAACAAAATATGAGTCCAGTGGCACCTATAAGACCAACAAAGTTTTTTGCCTGGGTATAAACTGTTGGGTACATGCACAGTTCTTCAGAAGTGAATTAATGTATGATTATCAAGATTCTTCTTTGTGTTGGGTTTTAACAATGCAAAAATAGCATGGGTGCATTGATAAAATTCTACACCAAAAATATTTTGTTGCAGCCATACATGTGATAATAGTAGTTTTTATGGGGGTGGGGGGGTGGGAAGGCGCAATACAGTAGTCAGAACTTCAGGGACAAATGAGAGGTAATCAGGATTTTAGGCAGTCCCTTCTCTCTTCTTGCAATACTTTTTGAATGGAAATAAAGGAGAGGTGTTTTACATCACTCACTTCACATTGAGCATAAAATCCTAGATTCTTCCCACAGGCCCTTCAAAAACTAACATACAGAAAATGAAAATCAATAAGGAGTTGGCGGAGGGCCATTAGGAAGAAGGATCAAATTGAATATATGTGCGGGATCTGTGTATTGCATGCATGTATCATAAATATATCTGTACAAGGCTGCCTTGTTTGGAGCATTCTTTTTATGTCCTTTGTTTTTGTTATGATCCTTTTTACAATGTTTAACAATGTCCAAGGGCCTACTTCTAGATGGGTCCTCCCTTCAAATTTTCAGTTATGGGACAAGGAGGTACAGAGGGCCCTTATGATGTCTGTCATTATTAAAAATGGAAGGCTGTTGTTTTTTAGGTGAGGATCTTGCAGTTAATTGCATAAGGATGGTATTTTTTGAGGGAAATTTATACAACTTTTTTGTCTGATATTATTTTTCTTTTGTCCTCTAATCTGTGACCCAGTTTCTGTGGGGGGTGGGTAGGAGTAAATTGAGCCATTAGGGTCAGCGGGAAAGGCAGCAGCACATAAATACATTAATAAATAAACAACATCCAATAATAATGTTATGTAGTTGGGAAATGTGGTAGAAGATGAAAACTGAAGAACCACTGCTATAATGTCTGCAATGTTTACACTGTAACTCAGAATCCAATCAGTAAGAATAAACATGCACAAAGGAAATAGAAGGGGAGAGCACACCAAAACTAAAACCTAGATGGACAAAAATGTTCTAACTTGTGTTAAAGTTAAATCTGGCAAGTCATGCACACCTCATAGCAACAGCACAGACCTATCAGGCCACCAGGTTCTTAACCAATCATATGTTAGCCCACCAAGAGTGTACATTGGAGGTTGTAACAAAGTTCCTTGTTTAGCATTTATAAATGTAAATAGGAATAAGGCCCTTTGTGGAAATAAATACAACGAGCTCTAGAAAGAGGCTCTGGGAGAGTGCAAAGGCCTTGGACACAGCATCAATTTGGTGTGGTCACCTCAGCAGGGTATAATGACACAGAGTCCACCATTTTCTCCAGAGGAACTGATCTCTGCTACCTGAAGAGCAGTTGTAATTTTGTGTGATCTCCACCCCTCACCTGGAGATTGGCAACAATTGTTACCCAGGAGGAAATGGCTGGTTTGGAGGGTGGAGTTTATGGCATTATACCTGTCTGAGGTCTAACCCCTCCTCAAACCCCACCCTCTCCAGGCTCCACCCCTCAAATCCCCAGGAAATTCCCAACCTGGATTTGGCAACCCCATCTCCTTCCCAGCTAACCATCAACCTACCGTTATCTGCCCCTCTGACTGCAGCTGACTTCTGCCCTCCCTCCTGGAGATCAGTTGTAATTCTGAGTTATCTCCACCCCTCACCTGGAGATTGGCAAAAATGGTTTCCCAGGAGGGAATGGCTGGTTGGGAGGGTGGAATCTATGTAATTGTACCTGTCTGAGGTCCCACCCCTCCTCAAACCTCACCCTCTCCAGCTTCCATCCCTCAAATCTCCAAGAATTTCCCACCGGGAGTTGGCAACCTATCTCCTTCCCAGCGAAGCATCAACCTACCTTTATTTCCCCCTCACTCTTCAGCTTTCCATTTCCCCCACACACACCTGCAGCCTCTACCATGCTCTGAAGCCCTGACTGCCACAGAGTCCACCATTTTCTCCAGGGGAACTGATCTCTGCCATCTGGAGAGCAGTTGTAATTCTGATTGATCTCCAGCCCTGACCTGGAGATTGGCAACAATGGTTTCCCTGGAGGAAAAGTAGTCTTTCTCTGCAATGGGGACCAAAGCAGCTTACATCATTCTCCTCTCCCCCTTTTGTCTTGCCCAACAACCTTGTGAGGTAGGTTAGGCTGAAAGTCTGTGACTGGTACAAAATCACCCACTCAGCTTCTACAGCAAAAACCTGGATCTAGCAGACCCTGCTCTGAAGCACTGACTGTGATGCCTAGGGTAGCCAACCTCCAGGTGGAGCCTGAAGATCACCAGGTATCACAACTGAACTCCAGACAACAGATCCCCCCCCGCGGAGAAAATAACTGTTTTGGAAGGTGGGGTTTATGGCATTCTGTTCAGCTGAGGTCTCTCCCCTCCCCAAAGCCTGGCTTCCATAGACTCTACCAGAAAATCTCCAGGAATCTCCCTACCTAGAGCTTGCAACCCTAGTCAGGACTGGCCCCAATTAGTTCCTCACAAAGGCCTGCAAAGGGTTTCCTTCCTTTGCCTGAACCAAGCTTGGTTGCCTACTGTGGTGAAACAGGCTCCAGTTTACAACCCAGCTGTTCGCCTCCCACTCTCATCCCATAGGCGTATGTCACTCCTTAAGTTCATTTGCCACCACTCACTGAATTGTCACTGCCTTTTTAGAGGGACAGTGAGACCCCTCTGGCTGAATCTCCCTATTTGGAGATGGAATCCCCAATCTTTAGGGGATCCCTGGAAAGTTGGCAACCCAAAGGTCTGGCCTTTCCTTGCTTCCCTGGGCTACCCCCTCCCTTTGGTATTGTGCAGAGCGGGGGAGACTATGTGGTCAGAGCACAACACCGATTATTAGCCCAAATAAAAGAATTTAACTATTTACACAATTATGGAGTACAGAAACACTAAATAAATATTGCACAACTGTAGGAGTAAGCACACACTGTGAACCAACAAGACATAAATTAACAGGGGTTAAACACAATCCTCTGTCCCTACATACAACACTCTCTACCTCTGGAGGTTGTGGGCTCGGGATAGGATCTCTCCTTGGACCGGCCTGTGGCTCCACTTTAGGTTCTCTCTCCTGCCCAAGAGAGCAGGGAAACTTCCATTCATTTCCCAGTCCAGCTGACTGTGGAGTGGCTGAATTTATGCTGCCTCCCAGGGTTCCCCATGTCTCTGGTTTGTGGCTTAGCTGGAGTCTATATTGATGCTGCTCCGCCCTTTGGGACGGTCCCTCTTTTCCCACACTTTTTGGCCTTGGGGCAGCTAGGAACTGTAGGCCAGCAGATGAGGAAGCCCCATTCAACCCAGTGAGTGATACCCCTGCAGCCCCCTCTCTGGAACTATAGCTCAATTAAGCCTTATGGGGGAACATTGTAAACACATAGACAGCAGCCATCTTACAGACACAGGTAACTGCCATGTCGTTACACCTACCAACAGCTACTGAGGGAAAAATTAATCCCACACAGGAGACAAATGTCTTCATCAAGAGAGAAAGCCATTTGCCAGAAATTCTGACAGGGCACAGTGACTGAAGGAGTGGGTGGGGAACAGGACCAAACCCAGCACCCAGCCAATGGCACACAAGTACTCTTGAGTGGCGACTGGGCAGGACTCAGGCAACGAAGCCAGTGACTAGGGACACCCTCTGAGTGACAGATCAGGAAGCCAATTGATTTGGGAGCATGTGGAATGTTCAGGAGAGTCCATGACCAAAACACAATTATATATAAGGAGAGATGAGTAAAGTCCAGTAAGGGGTCCTTGAGCCTGCTGTCCTTGGACCCATGCACATTAAAATAAATACTGTTTTTCTGTTTAAGAGGTCTCTGGTTTGGGGTGTGGTTGTTTCCATATTCAGCCTTTAGGATGACCCAGAGTGCCAAAGAAATTCCAGGACACTTGGCATCTAAAACTCAGTAGGCTAGGACCTGAGGGGTAGCTGAATGGTGGACATTTTGATGTGACAAGCAGGAAGGAGTGGAGAGGGGCAGTACCAGCAGTGAGCAGCAGAGAGAGGGATGTGTGAAAGCTGTCCCCAACTGCCTCAATCCTGGTGTGTGCTGCTTGTGCAGCAGGGGCAGCTTTTCATGCCTCTGTGTAAAAGCAACTTTGCTCTAGCATTTTGTACCAGCTCACACTTCCAAACATTCTTCACGTCCAAATCCCCATAGTGTTCATTCCAATAGTCCTGCACAGAAGTGAGTAGAGCAGATCTTGATTAGCCAGGAAGGGCTGCAACTGGTACCCCAACACAAATTAAGCAAAGCCAGGACTTGCCACAAAGGAGACTTGCATTTCATCTGTAGGCACTGATATAAAATTATTCTCAAATTGTAATCTTTCCTTTTCAGACAGCTATAACTTTATTTGCATAAATGGCTTTGGTATTTTGATATTCCATCTTGCAGGCAATGGAAAGAATAGTCCCCATACTTTGGGAGGAAATATCCTTAAATAGTGACTAGAAGACAGGCATTACACTCATATTAAGGTAAAGGTTTCCCTTACTCGAAAGCCAGTTGAATCTGACTCTAGGGATGCGGTGCTCATCTCCGTTTTCAAGCCGAAGAGCCAGCGCTGTCCAGAGACGTTTCCGCGGTCATGTGGCCAGCATGACTAGACACCAAGGCACACGTAACGTATTCATATTACACCTCCTCAGTTAGCTCTGGAGAAGTAGTTTTAAAAAAAACACAAATAACACTATCTCCTTACCCAGTGAGGTTTCTCAGTACGTTGAGTTCTCCTGAGCTCTCTCTCGAGATCTGTTAATAGTTCTTTAGCTTAAATATCTAGTTTTTACTTCCTAAAAATTTCTTCTGAATAAATCTCCAGTTTTGAAATCCAAAGGCCTACCTAGAATCTTGCACCTGGTATTTTCCAGTTCCCACCCACAGCCTCTCAAACTTCCTGAAAACCCATTTCCTGAAAGTCAGGAAACAGTTCAAGGTATCCAAAAGAAAAAGGAAAAAAAAGGGCAAACTTCCTGTGCACACATGAAATAGTTGGGAGCACATCCAGAGCTGTTTTGATCCCAGCGCTGATTTGTAAGTTGCATCCAGCTTCTTGCCTGCTGCCACAATTTAGTCAGGGACCAATCTTCTACAAATTCTTTGTGTAGAGCCTGAACCTCTTTAGTGTTGTAGCAAAGTAATTCCCTTCAGGTTGCATTGTTAAGTCAAAGATGATGGTTATGAAAGAATTTTTTTTTCTGAACTGCTGAAGCATGAATAGCTATAAATATTTATGGAGGAAGAATAAACTGTAGAAGCATATAAAAACGGAGCGGAGCCGGTGAGCACACACAGCCTTTCAGAGACCCTGCTAGACAAGCCCAAGGCCTGCTGCTTACAACACATTAATGTTAAATTATGCCAGGTTGCTCCCCACAATGTTAATACGACTTGCATCCTGAACAAAAGAATGTGTGTGGATACAGCATTGGGTGATGTTTTTAAATCTTATGCAAAGGCAGAAGTGTCAAAAGGCAAACATTATTCAGATAACGTTTTGCCTCCCGTGTAAGGAAGGAGAAGAGAATTTTATAGTTTGCAGGTACAGACAAAACACCTGGTAGGAGACACATGTGGGGGAAGCAGGAAAAACACACACACACACCACACCTGACTTTTTTTTTTATGGACAACTTCTGACTGAACTCCTCACTCAGTTTATTATTATTACAGTCACTACCAGTACAATTCGATCAATCAATTCGAAATAGATTGTAAAAGAATTCCCAACAATATGCTAACTGGTAAGAATGAGAAAGGGCTCGTAATAACATAGAAGTTTAAAAGTTATAAAAATTATAAAAAGGAGAAATAGAACTACCTTTTGAACCTTTTGAACCATTTAAAATGTCACTTTTTAAAAGAAAAAAAGGTTTTTTAAAATATAAATAAATAAAAGATAGCGGTATGGCCTATTTGCCTCACAAACTCCTCACTCTATCAGTAGCAACCACTGAAAAATGTCATTCAAAGCATTATCGTTTCTGTAACCAGGGATGCTGCAACAATTTAATTGCATTTTAGGTCCAACCTTGCTGTAAATCTGTTGTCACTGTGCAAGAAATTCAGACAATTACTTGCACCTACATTTAACACATAAAGCCTCGGACCACACATCTTGCATTTTCATTGTCTTCCACATTCCTCTGGCACTAAGCACTTTACTCATGGAAAAGCAACCTCATTGATCCTTGCTGCTTCTACTACTTACTTAGTATATTTGCTGCTTTTCTCTCCAAAGGGGCCTGAAGTGGCTTACATCATTAATAAAATTACAAGAAAAAGACAATGAAACACATGCAGTTTTCAATAAGAGCTGGCCTCAGGTGGAACCACACACATATACCCACCCACAGCACTCCCAGAGTCTTCCCCAGGACTCCCAGAGCAGAGCAAAGAAGTCAGAAGGTCACAACTGAAGTATGGGCAAAATGGAGGTGTACCTGCCTGGCATTCCACACTCCAGTTTGACTCAGGAGAAAAACATGACACTCAAGACGATCATGACAGGATCAGGACTCTCATTCTGGGTACAGAAAACATGGGGCACCCATACCTCTCTACCTGGTCAGTTGGGCTTTAGCTTTGCTGATTATGCTTGTTCTAAACCATCTCAGGAACTGCCCTGTGTAGAAGGTATCTAGGTTGCCAAGTCTTTTCCTGCCAGTTTGGTGTAGTGGTTAAGTGCACAGACTCTACTCTGGGAGAACTGGGTTTGATTCCCCACTCCTCCACTTGCACCTGGCTGGACAACCTTGGCCAAGCCGTAGTTCTGGCACAGCTGTTCTTCAAAAAAGAGCAGTTTCTGTCAGAGCTCTCTCAGCCCCACCTACCTCACAGGGTGTCTGTTGTGGGGAGGGGAAAGGAAAGGAGTTTGTAAGCCGCTCTGAGACACCTTTGGGTAGTGAAGGGCGGGGTATAAATCCAATCTCTTCTTCTCTTCTTCTTCTGCCTCTCTGGAGCAATCTGGTCCCTGCTCCAGTACCTTAATGGGTGATAACTCCAGTTCAGTTCATACCTGACTGGCTAGGTGAACAAACAGGGCAACTAGTTTGAAGATGATCAGCCACGCTTTTAATCAAGATAATTTAAGATAACTAATTAGATATGACTGTTTATCAGCACAGGTGCTATTTTGAGGTTAACTATCCAAGTTTCTTGGCACTGAACAGCATGAATAAATGATTATTTTGATAGAGATTTTTAATCAGTTTCCTGAAGTGAGAGGCGTATACAGATTGTCCAGGACTACTTTACAACAAACTTCAGCAGCCAACAGTTTGAATCAAAATCCAATTAGAAATCCATGTTTTACATTTGTGATTAAAAGGAAGTATCAAGCCAATTCATTGATGTAATTGATAAAGCAATGACATTTGCTTACTCAAGTAGCTAAGGTAAAGGTAAAGGTTTCCCTTGCTCGAAAGCTAGTCAAATCTGACTTGGGGGGTGGGGTGGGGTGCTTATCTCTGTTTCCAAGGCGAAGAGCCAGCATTATTCAAAGATGTTTCCATGGTCATGTGGCCAGCATGACTAAATGCTGAGGCACACGGAATGCTGCAATACCTATTTATCTACTTGCAATTTCTTGCATTGGCAGGAGCTGAGGCCAGAGACAGGAGCTCACTCTGTCATGCAGCACTAGGGTCTTGAACTGCTGAACTACAGACCTTCTGGTCTTCAGCTCAGCATCTTAACCTCTAAGCCACCGAAGCCCCTTACTCGAGTAGCTACCCAACCACAACATTCCCCTTCCTTCCTTCCTTCCTTCCTTCCTTCCTTCCTTCCTTCCTTCCTTCCTTCCTTCTATATATATACACACACACACACACACACACACACATACAGGGGTCATTTCGTAGAAAAAGAGCTAGAGGAACTCATTAGCATAACTCATTAGCATATGCCACACCCCCTGAAATCAGGGGCCCGGAGGTGGACCTGCAAGGCCAGCGGGAGTACGAGGAAGCCCCGCCAAGGCCCTCCCTGGCCCCAGGCAGGCACCGGGTGGAGAGGCGGGGAGGAAGCAACTTACCCTCCCTCTTCTCCTGCCTCCTCCTGGCTGAATGAGGGCTGGAAGCGGGGCGGCTGGAAGCAGGGGGCGGGGCTTCATCATGTGCCCCGCCCCCTGCACTTCACCCAGGGGAACTGCGTTCCCCTGCGTTCCCCCCCAAAATGACCTCTGTGTGTGTGTGTGTGTGATATACACACACACACACACACACACACACACACTTATTTTACTTGCAGCCTATAAAGTGGATTTGAGTGCTTCTGATTTCTCTGGGTAAGTAAGGGGAATTGCCTTCATGTATTTTCCACCCATCTCAAATATAAGGAAGGACTTCTAGATCAGATTTTGTAACTTATAATGATCCCTGTGAACTATAATATTAAAAATAATGGACAAACATACTGCCATGTTTTGCTGTAAAACCTTTTTTTTAAAAATGCCAATTAACTTTTGCAATAATTTATGACATTCCATGAGGAGAAATCTGATAATGGAAATGCCTAGGTTCCTTTGAGATTTCATCACCTAGAAATAGCTATGATTTCACAAGCAGACTTTGATATTGACTGCAGATGTGTGACACAGAGACAAAAGACGTTTATATTTGATATCTGAAGTGTGACAAAAGCAATGCACTTGGGTTAACCGGTAACACTTGCAATCAGAAGAGCAGAAAAACTCATTGTGCTTGCTTGCGTTCAAATGCATTTAATTTTGCTCAAAATATTCTAAGACTGTGAAAATGTCAAAAAGTAAGAGTTAGCATTTTCTTTTATTTATAAATTGGCTCAACCTTACTTCCTTGCCCTCCAGATGCAAACACTTCAAAATGTGCCGCTCATATCATTTTCTGCTTCTCTGTTCTCATTATATCAGTAGAATAGAGCGGTTTCCCCCACACACATGTGGTTTAGCAGTCATACAGCAAACTATCTAGATTAGAGCAATGGCTTTCAAACTTTCTAAACTCAAGGAACCCTTTCATATCACTTGTTCTACCAGGAAAGAAGGACTCAGGGAAGAACTTTTCCAAACAGTTCTAGGAGGTGAAGACTCATTCCCTGCCCAAATTTAGAATGAACCATTGTAAAAGGGTATCCCAGGATGTGATAATATCCTAGTGGCTTCACTAGAGAACTAACGTTTTCAGAAATGTTAGTCATGGGGTGAAAAAGACACACACACACATTTATCCCCCAATAAACAAACATTTTAAGGAAAATGAAATATATGCAACACTTACTTTCCTAGAATTGGGGCTGCTTGTGTGATTGGCCACATATATGTGTACCCCGAGGGCAATATTTGCACAGCTTTATTGCTGAACAGGGTGGTTTGACTGCTTTTCTTTTACTTGTCAGTGAGTCCTATGTGTGCCAGGAACACAACATCACAAAAGCCTTGAAATACATCTCTTTTAGTAGTTTAATGGACAAAAAGAAAAGAGGGAGAGAGGAAAATAACTTACAACTCTCATGAGTCCATGCAATGACTTGCATGAATGAATTTATCTGAATAGCTTGGCAGCCATTAACAGGCACAAGTTATGTTTTCATAAAGCACAGAAACACAAAAGGAGTAAGTCTCAACAGAAGAGTCCAAATGTAGAATTTTTTCTTAACAATTAGACTTTTAAGGTGAGCTGCCAGATGAGGTAAAGAAAGTAGGGGATGGGACTCTTGCATACATAGTCTTCTTTTTTACTCCAACAATCTGAGTTGTTCAGATGCAGGTGAACAATCGAAATGCCTGGCTGTTGTGACTGCTAGCAGCAAAGAAGACTCAAGTGAAACTGATATGCAGTCTAGCATTACTGCTATAGACATACACAACAATCTTTCCCATACCCTTCTTTTGGTTCTTTTACCCCTTTTTCACCTTAGAAGTGGCTGAAACAAGTCACAGTTCACCAGGAATCTCTCTCTCTCAATTAGACCTCATCACCCCAATCTATCGGTAATTACTCTTTCTTGGATTCTCCCAAACTCTCTCTCAGTTCTGTAATTCCTCTTCCTTTGATTTAGTTTTGTTGCTGATTTCCTCTTCCCTCAGCCTCCCCTTTCATGTTTCACCTATGTTTTTCATCCTCTGGATGAAACTAGAAATGCAACCAAGTTGGGACAGGTAGGGGACGTGGCATCGGCTTCTTAATGGTGGACGCCTGTGATCGAGCTCCGTCGCCCTTCCCTGATCTTTCACCCCGGTAAGCTATTCTTCTGTAATCTGTGGGACTCTAAAGTATGGGAAAAGCAGGCAGATTGAAAACCAAACCTGCTTCCTCAGTTTTGCCAAATCTTAAAGCCTTTTTCTTTTGTCTGAAGCGGCCTCTGAAACTCTGACTGGAGGCCGCCTGAGGGAAAACAAAATGCCAGCATGGGAAGAAGCTTTTGCTGCACCTTCTATGGCATTTACTAAAAAATGACCTGCTGGACACTCTGAAGGCTTTTAAGAGCAAAATTCTTGACAATATAAGTGGTATGTTTAGACCCTAGTCTGATCAGTTGGATGAGCTACAAACGGCGATGCATAAAATCTCGCAATCAGTTAAAATGTCTCTAGAAGTCTCTGTAAGTAATCAAGAAGAGATACAAAAGTTGCAGTCCAATGAGAGCTGGGCCAGAGAAAAGATTTTTCTTCTGGAGCACAAGTATTGAGAACGGTTTTTAAAATTTCATGGTCTTGTGGAACAAACTGAGGGTTCTACAGAGCTTTCATTTTTTATAGCTAACTGGCTTGCGGCAGCATTGCAGCTGGAGAGTGGGGTCACCCCTGTAGTGTTACGAGTGTTCCATCTGGGCCCAGTGAACTCTGAAAAAAGGAAAGGGCCATGTGATATCCTAGCAGAATTTGCCGATTTTTGGGCCAAAAATCGGATTTCACACAAAACCAAAGTGAAAGGGTCTTTAAAACACAGTAATGAAGAGATCTCTGTCTACGCAGATGTGGCTCCTGAGGCACTTCAGATTCGCCGAGGTTTGAAGCCTGTGACTCAATGCCTTACTGAAGCCAGTCTACGTTATTGTTGGTCTCCAGCAGGCTTTCTGCAGGTTCGCCACCGAGGTTCCAGTCTTTAGGCGGACGACATTGAATTGGGCTCTATTCTGTTGAAAGCTGTTGGGCTGGACCCGGGCCCTGAGTACCAGAGAAATCACCTTAAGAAGTGCAAGTTGGATTTTCCAAGCTCTCTGCTTAGATGGAGCAAGATTCTGGTGTGTCAGAGCACAAGCATGGAACAGTTATTGTGTCTTATTAAGCTTTGTGTTGGCTCTTCTACTGGAACTTAAGCTTCCTACATTGTCCTTAGTTACAATGCTCCATTTAGACAGGGGCGAAAGGGACGGGAAGGGGGCGGTAGTATCAACCATGGTTCTCCCTCCATCCTTTGTTATTTTTTGTTATTTGTTTTTGTGGTTTGGCTGGGCTACCTGGCATGAAGAGCAAGTAGTGCTCTGTGGGGATTAATTCCTTACCAAAGGGGGTAGGTGGGTAAAGGAATATTGCAGTTTAATCGGTATTTCTTCGCTGTGGGGCTTTCCTACTGTTTTCTAATCTTTTGTTAATGCTAGAGGGTGCAGGGAGGGAATCTGAGGGGGGGAATAGGGTTAAATTAGATGTAGTGACACATGGTTTGTTAAAGTTCACCATTTACAAAAGTTGTAGTTCATTAAGGTATTGCTTACTGCCTGTTGTTCTCAATAATGATGTCCTTTCTTATCTCCGTAGACTTCCAGTTCAGGTCAAAGTTCTGTTCTACCTTGCTATAAGCATTATATCCACAGTTTGGCTTTGCATGTTTCTGACTTTTTTGTTCAGCTGCAATAGGTTGTGCTGTATCTTAGTTCTATTATCTGTAATGTTTTCCAAAACAAGGGTGGGTATTGACATGGCCTTTGTGATGTGTAAGTTCCTTAAAGTAATTTATCATTCTTTAAAGCTACCGAACTTTCTCCTTCTATGATCTATCCCTAAATGAAAGTCCTCACTTTAAACTGCAGAAGCCTGAATAACAAAATCAAGGCTAAGCGCATTTCAACTTCTCTGAGACAGAAAAGGGTGGACATTGCCTTCTTACAGGAAACACACATTACGCCGGAAGAACTGGACCGGGCGCTTCAGGATGTGGCGGGATGGCTGAGACTGAGCCGATTGAAATTGAATCCAATGAAGACGGAGGTCCTGTGCCTGAATCAGAGCGTTTCCGGTGTGTGAATCCCATTGCCGGCCTGCGATGGGGCGCCGTTGGTGCCAGCGTTGCGGGTCCGGAGTTTGGGAGTGCTCCTGGATGCCTCCTTAACAATGGAAGCCCAGGTAGCAGCCACTGCCAAGGCAGCCTTTTACCATCTTCGGCTGATTAGGTAGTTGGTTCCCTTCCTCGAGCGCAAAGATCTGGCATCAGTGATCCATGCTATGGTCACCTCAAGGTTGGACTACTGCAATGCTCTCTACATGGGGCTGCCCTTGGGGCAACTTCGGAAGCTGCAGCTGGTGCAAAACGTGGTGGCCAGGCTGCTGATGGGCCTCCTGATGCTGGAGCATATTCAGCCTGTGCTAAAGGCATTGCACTGGCTGCCAATAGCATTCCGGATCCACTTCAAGGTGCTGGTTTTGACCTTTAAAGTGACCTGTCTACCTGAGGGACTGCCTTTCCCCGTATGTTCCCCAGAGAGAAGAGCACTGAGATCTGGGACTCAACATCGCCTGACCCTTCCTTGCCCTAAAGAGGCCATGTTGACAACAACTAGGTCTAGAGCATTTTCGCTAGCTGCACCAGCATATTGGAACGAGCTCCCTAGTGAGATCCAGGCCCTGCGAGATCTCCAGCAATTCCACAGGGCCGTGAAGACGGAGCTTTTCCACCAGGCATACCAGTGAGAGCGACGGTATGCCAGCCAAGCCTGCCGACCTGCTAAGACATGTATTCTGTATAAGTAGTGAACAATGTGGTCGATGTCAAGCTGTAATTATTTACCGAACTGCTTTTACTTATATTTATTGTATTTATGTAAAGTTATTTTATGGACTGATGTTTTATCTATGTTGGTTTTATTAAAGCTGTGAGCTGCCCTGAACTGCTTCGGCAGAAGGGCGGGATAAAAGTTGAATAAATAAATAAATATAAATATAAGAGAGGCTGTAAGGTTTTTACCTCTAATTGGTTCACTTCTCACTTTTTAGCCTATGGCTCCTCTAGAGTCAGAGGTGTTGCCATTCTTTGCTCTAAAAATATCAGTTTCCAAATTGAACATTCAGAAACCGATGAGAAGGGTAGATATATTTTTCTGAATGGTACCCTAAATGGCCAGAAAGCCACACTGGCTTCTATTTACACACCCAATCAGGGTCAAATGCAATTCCTGAAAGATACCTTTAGTAAACTGAAAGCGTTTCAAGCTGGTTCCCTTATTATGGGGGGAGACTTTAATGATCTTATGAATAAATTTATAGATAGATTCAATACAAAGGGGTACAAAATGAAACAATGCTCTAACAAGAATCTTAGTGAATTGCAAAGTCTGATCTCTGACTATGATTTCTGCGATATTTGGAGGCTCTGCCATGAATCTGAACGTACAACTCATCAAAGTATAATGTTTATACTAGGCTGGGCTACTTACTGATTTCTCAGGATTTAATAAAGAGGGTTGTTTCCTCTGATATAGGCCTATGTCAATGGTCTGATCACACTCCTGTTGAATGCATTTTTAAAAAAGAGGTTGTTGAACCCATCAGGCCACAATGGCATTTTAATAACCTTTTATTAAGAGACCTAATAGTTCTAGCTGAGCTTAAAATGAAGCTCAGGAATTCTTTCAACACTACTTGGACTGTGGTGTTTCTCTACCGACTGTCTGGGACACCTCCAAGGCCGTTCTCAGGGGTAAAAGTATTGCACTGATGTCAGCCTACAAAAAGAAAAAAATGCCAGGTTAAACTAGAACTACTCTCAAATATAGCACAGGAGCATTGCACAAAAGAACCTGTAGTTCAGAGATCTATACTAGACTCCAGCAACTACGAAAGCAATTAGATAGCTTGGAATTGACATCTTTGAAGGACTCCTCTCTTTCTCTTAAACAATGATTTTCTACAAAAGGCCCTACGATGCTTAGATTGTTAACCTGGAAGCTCAAGAAACAACAGTCTGAGTGCTATATTAATGGTATTCGTGATCCAGAAGGTAACCTTTATACCTCAACTAACCAAATTAGGTCAGTTATGGAACATTTCTATGCCACTTTGTACAGCTCCACGGCTCCTTCGAAGGATGGGATAATCAAGTATTTAAATATCCAGCAGGATCTTAAACTATTGTCATCTGACCTCCCGATAACTACAATGGAAGTTGACTCTGCTATTAAACTATTGAAAACCAACAAGGCTCCTGGACCTGATAGGTTTGGAGTGGAATACTATAAAGCCTTGGCTCCACTTTTTCAATCACCACTCACAGCCCTATTCAATGAAATCCTGAAAGTTGGAACAATTCCTGACACTTGGAAGACTGCTAAGGTTATCCTACTACCTAAGAAGGGTAGAGATCTAATGGACCCCAAATCTTTTAGGCCGATCTCGCTATTAAATGTAGACTACAAAATATTTATGCAAATTTTAACAACTAGACTAAAACATATTATCCCAGAGTACATTGAGCCTGACCAGACTGGTTTCATACCATCTCGCAACATTACAGATAACATCTCAAAGACTTTAAATATAATCCACCATGGCAGGCTCAACCCCAATCAATACTCGTTGTTGTTATCAATCGATTTTGAGAAAGCATTTGACACAGTCTCATTCACGTATTTGGATTGCCTACTGGAACATCTCACATTCGAGGCTTCATTTAGGAGAGCCTTGCGGGCCATCTATTCCAGCCCTAAGGCGACTCTGCAAATCAACGAGATACTCTCAAATGAAATACAGCTGCAATGAGGCACCTGCTGGGGGTGCCCATTGACCCCTCTTTTGTTCGCCTTGGCAATTGAGCCTTTGGCTTGTCATTTATGCTCTAATTCCCAAATTAAGGGAATGCAAATAGCTGGCAATGTGTATAAACTAAGTTTATTTGCTGATGATCTAGCCATCTATGTTACAGATCCAAAGTGCTTGTTACCTGAAATTCACAAGGTGCTTCAAAAGTTTGGCACCATCTCTGGCCTGAAGATTAATCAGCAGAAATCCCTTCTGTATCCAATAAACCTGTCTATAAGAGCTATGCAACTCATCAAAGAAAAGGTTTTATTTCAATAGCCTAAAGAGGCATGGCATTATCTAGGAATACGTATTCCTTTGGATTTATCTACGCTGGTCATAGTTAACCATATGGAAATATTCAAAGAGGTCCAAGCCACATTATCGAAATGGGATGCAAAAATTCTTTCTTGGTTAGACAGGGTTCAAGTTGTTAAATCATTTGTTTTACCTAAGTTCTTATTCTGCTTCAGAGTACTTTCAATTTATATCTCCTCTCCTTTACTACACCAGTGGCAGCAAGCAGTGGAAGCCTTTGTTTAGCAATACAAATCCCCATGTATAAAATGTATGACCATTTGCCGTGGGGGGTCTATCACTCCCTGATTTGCACTTGTACTATGTTGCTTCCATCCTATCAGGTTTGGTGAGGCATTACCACTCTTCCACCAAAGTGGACTGGATGGCCATTGAAGAAGAGTGTCTCTATCAACAATCGTTTCAAGAGGTACTATGGCACCACAATTTTCATGATGTACACTTCAAATGGAGTAACCCTTTTTTACATACTGCTCTTAAAATTTGGTTTTTAAATAAAGCTAGGTTGCTTTCTCCACTCTCTCTTTTAAGCTCATTTACTGGGCAAACTTGGTTTCAGACGGCACAAGACCCCAATTCTTATAAAAGCTGGAGAGCTGCAGGAGTCACAAGAATTATTGATGTTATCCATAGGGGTAAGAGAGTCACTAAAAATGAACTAGAGAGGAAATACAAAGTTGCTCTCCCCTGGTTCAAATACTTACAGGTCCAGCATTTATTTATTTTTTATTGCTTTTATTGCTAATTATTGTCCGTCAGCACATCTAACTGACTTTGAGAAATATTTAGTTGGGAAAGATGCTACGGAAAAAAGGCCTAATGTTACTGTCAAAAAATGCTTATTCCCAAACTATGAGCAATCAGAAAGCATGGCAGGATGATCTTAAAATCTCCTTGGATGAGCACCAGTGGTTCATCATTTGGAATGATACCATTCACATCTCTAAGTCACTGATAATACAAGCGGTAGCTTATAAGGTTTTACTCCATTGGTATTTAAGCCCTGTGCGGGTAGCCCATATGATGTCAACATCTTCCCCTCTTTGCTGGAAGCACTGTGGGGAATTGGGCTCATTCTATCATAGTTGGTGGAGCTGTGTATATATATCTAATTATTGGAAACAAATACTACAGGCTATTCATGATATACGTGGTTATTCTTTGCCCTTAGGTCCCTTAGTGATTTTATTGAATTTAGGGTTATCTGACCAACTGCCGAAGGCTCATAAAGATTTAGACCCGTAAAGATTTAGACCCTTGAAAAATTTTCTGCATACACTGAAAGGTCAAACTTACTGCTTGAACGGTACAATCTTATAGATAAATGGTTTCTGTTTATTGAAAAAATGGATATGGAACAGTTGATTTGCAAAAACTGGTCTTTATTTAAGCAAGAGACCTTCCTATTTTGCAATTAACTCACCTGATTTTATTTTACAGTTCTTGGTTCTAAATAAGAGTTGTTAATGGTGTTCAAGTGTATTTATTTAATGTGTCACTTGATAATTCTGTGACTTTCCCCTTTTGTGTTCATGTTACTGTTTTCAAAAAATTTCAATAAAATTGTTTGGGAAAAAAAGTTGGGACAGGTAGAGAGCATTTAAACAAACAAAGAAATTCTCAGAATTACAACAGCATACAACTAATGATCTCAAACACAACACACAGGCCAGCATCTCTACAAAAAAGCACCACAAATATTGAGACACAACACACAGGCCGGCATCTCTACAAAAAAGCACCACAAATATTTTTATGTGTTATATAGATAGCTAATATTATAGTATGCATGTATCTATTTGCCCTTCATTTCTCATCCCTTCTACTTGGCGAAATCATTCACCCAAAACCAGGAAGTCCACCAAGAATGATGTTGCCCCTCCATTTCACATCAACTGAAGATGTTCCATGCTTTCTGACTCTCATGCAGAACACACAGGTAAGACAGGCTGCAGTGAAGACAAGGCATTTTTACTCCTGTGATTTGCATGGCTGTGATCCAGTGTCAGGTCCTCGGGTTGCACTGGCTGCAGTCGCCTCCTGCATGGTTTCGGGGGGGGGGGCAACCTGGCCAAAGCAATTAAGGAAGACACAGAAGAAGACAGGTCATTACCCCCATACAGGCCACCAACTTGTCAAGTATTGGGGAGTCCAAGCTTGGTTAAGTAGGGTCCTCCAGTGTGTGACTTTTGGTGAGCTGGCTTGGCTCTGGCATCAGATAGCACAGGGGGAGGGGGTTTAAAAGCACCCTGTTCCCCCTCTCCTGCTTGTAGTAGCACAGTTGCACTCCCAGCATCCCTGGGTCTTGCCCACACTCTTCCTCCCTGGCCTGCCCCATGCCTGCTGACTAAGCCCTCCCCCTCAAGGCGGAATGCCACCGGGTTCTCCAGTCTCCACTTCCCCAGGTAAGATTCATGTAATGGACATACCTCATGCTCAGTGGGGCATCCTCTCTCCTGCCTTACCCTCGGCATGGAGTGGGGCTGCTGGCCCAGCCTCTAGCCTCCCTTCCCTGCCAGCATGCCAGCCACTGCTGGGGCTCCTGTTTGCCATTTCCTCCCCACAGCCACTGTCTGCTTCCTCTGCACTCTGCCACAGCTTGAGGGAGAATGGGCATGCCTGCCTCCCTCCTGTACCAAAAGAGGGATGCCCCGGTGGCCCTGACAACCACTTCCCGCTCCCTGGAGTTTTGTCTCTCGTTTTTTCCTCCCTCTGGTCTGGGGTATTTCAGTGCCCCAGGGGGTCTGGTTGCCTCCCAGGTATGGCACTCGTCCCGTATCATTGTGGCATGGGCTTCCTGCTGTTGCACCAACTAATCTCACATTAACTTGTCCTGCTGATCCGCCAGCCACTGACCAAACTGAGCTAAGTCGAAGGCTCCACTGGCTGCAGTCACCTCCTGCATGGTTTCTGTGGAGGGAGGGGTGCAACCTGGCCAGAGCAATCAAGAGACAACTGAGCTTCCAGCCAGCTGGAGGAGGGAGATGTGGGATAGGTCATTATCCCTGCATGGACCACCAAGTTGTCAGGTCCTGGGGGATCTTTGTCCAAGTTTGTTGAGGCAGGGTCCTCCAGGGTGTGACTTCTAGTGAGCTGGCTCAGTTCTGGCCTTAGATAGTGTGGAGTGATGGTGGTTTACAAGCACCCTGTTCCCTCTCTCCTGCTCGTGGTAGCCCAGTCACACTCCCAACGTCTCTGGGTTTCACCCATGCTCTTCCTTCCTGGCCTGCCCTGTGCCTGCTGCTTAAGTCCTCCCTCGGGTGCTTAATCCCTCCCCCTGGGTATAAGTTGTATAATGGACATTCCAACATATTTATTTTATTTGTTTATTTGCATTGTTTATAATCCACCTTTCTCACTTGGATTCAATGCAGATTACACAAAGTTAATATAACAGATTGGACATTGAATAAATAATGCAATTGGGTGAGGGTTATAGAATCTCCCGCCCCGGAGGTCGCGGGATGTGCAGACCGGGCACCGGGGACCCTGACAGACCCCGCAAGACCTCCTAGGCATGACTCACCAAGCAAGACAAAGGCCAATGGTCTGGGGAGGGAGTCGGGAGTGGGGGGCCCTCCTTCGTCAGGCTGCATTGGCCAGGCCCGGAGACAGGACCAGGGTCCACAAGGCAGCACCATGGAAGAGGAGAGGGGCGGCGGCTGCTTCTCCAACAGACCAGTAGTGGGCGCAAAGCAGCGGGTACAGTCACAGATCGGCAGCGCAGCCCACAGGCTGCCAGAGCCGCCGCCGGCACATCAGGACTCACCCCAGAGATGCCCCGCTGGTGTCCAAGCAGATAAAGGAGGGCGTGGCCCAAGTCGGACGACGGATGGGCAGTCCTGGGAGCAGGGCGGGGAGATAAAATGCAGGGTGGAGAAGGGGCCGGGGAGGAGGAGTGCGCTGTGGAACGGAGTGGGACGCTGACCAACAGAGAGACAAGAGACGGCAAATTTACCTAATTTACCACAGCAGCTGGGTGGTGATTTAGGACCTCAGCTGCATCACCAGAAAACTTGGAAAAGGATATATAGAGCTGTGTATCATCCACAGATTGATGACAACCAACCCCAAAACTATGGGTGATTTATCCTAAGGGATTTACATAGAGACTGAAAAGCATGGAGTATAGAATTGTGCCCTGTGGAATGTTAGGACAATCCCAACTATATAATCAGAACAACAATTCTGCCTTGAAGTCCTTCTTCTCTCACCCCTCCCCCCATCTTTGTCAAACATCTCTGGTGGAGGCAATGAAAAGCGTTCACAACATGCATAGTAGTATCCAGGCCCACAAGAACTATATTTTACACATCTCCAGGAATCCTGAGATTCTCAGTTTACAGCATTATTACCCTTTTCAGTTCTATTAGAAGACAGTTTTTCTAATATGTATTGTGAACTTCAGACACAGAGGTGATTACATGAAGAACTTGTCCATTGACAGAACCCTGTAATGCCAGTAAGCAACCTCTGGCAAATTGCAGACACACCTGGGAGCTATGAAACACCTACAGCAGCTGCTTGTGATTCAATAAAGTGGTAACAGTGGCTTCCAGACAGGACTAGGGTTGCATCTCTTGCATATCTTTTCTTGAATTTTTACAACTTCTCCCAAAAATCACAATAGTATCCCTATCCCGGACAATTCGGGGGTTTTGTCAGAGCTGAATGTTTTATCCTTTTAGTGCAGGAAATTTCAGCTTCTAGCCTTCAGATACATGTTTTCGTATTTTCTTTAGTGCTTGGTTTTGACCTCACAGACCAAATAGCAATACCAAGGACTCCCTTCAAATACGCACAGATTACAAATTGGAAACTAAAGAACATTTATAAAGACGGTCTGGTAACATTTTCTATGAGCTTGCAATTCCATTTCAAGTGCACTAGATCCATAAAATAAAATGTAATTCTCCAAGTCACTTAATGCTTGTCATGGTTCCTCTAAATCAGACTTGCAAACATGACCACTAACAGTTACAACCCCACAATAAAGTTAACTAGACTTCCTGCCCATACATACCTTTATGAGTCTTTTGTGGCACACCAACAGATGGCAGAAGGATAAACTTTTGCAATTTACAAATGCTTCCTGCCTCATTGCTTGGAAACAATTCTTTCATGTGATCAGGCAATGTACAAACCTGCTCTATCATGTTTCGTTATATGCGGGGGGCGGGGAGTACAGATGAATCCTTGGCATGCGATGAATGACAAGAATGATAACTTTTTAAATGAAACCAACTCTCCAATACCAATCTGCATTTTTTTTCCAACACCATTCACGGGATCTTGCACATACTTGCTGCCTAAGGTTGCCAGGTCCCTCGGACCTGCCAGCAGAGGATGGGGGGAGGCCTTACTGGGGGGGTGGGGAGGACTGCCAAAAAAAAATGTGACATGTCTACGTGGTCCAGAAGTGATATAGGCATATCAGGGACATTGGGGGTAATGGTCTGGTTTTGGGGCAAAACTCTATGGTAGAATTAGATTCTACCATAGAGTTTTGCCCCCAAACCAGAGCGTCACCCCCCAATGTCCCTGACGTGCCTGCATAACTTCCAGGTCATGTAAGCACACATTTATTTTCAGCATACTTCCCTTTTGGGGGGGTAATTGGGGGGGAGAAGAATGCCTGAAACTAGGGGGCCCTTGCCCACACCGTGGAGTCTGGCATCTCTATTGCTGCCAGGAACAGACTGGGAATTGAAAACAGCCCCAGAGTAAGTCAAGCTGAGTGGTCCCTGTGGTGCTACAAACCAGCACCACAGGATCACTCTGCTCTGTAGGGCCAACAATGGGCATTAGCTCACCCATTGCATAACACTCCATACTGAAAGCAGTGCAGGGGGAGAAAGTTGGTTAGCTGACGTGAACTTCCATGGCTGATGAGGGGTCTGAGGTGAGCAACCCCTGAGGCTTGGCTCTACTTGCTCCTGTCCACCAGCAGTTCCCTAAGGCAGTGGCCCACCAGGATATTTACCTGTTGTGAAATGGCCATGGGACTCCTGCTTGCTGAAGACTACTGTCCTTTGACTTTTCTGTAAGCTTAACCTAGAGTGGTGCTTAGCTATTCTGTATCTATGACAAGTATTATATACTGGGTTCATCATAGAGACACCCTGGCACAGGATAACTAGTCCTTTCATATATCACAAAAATATAAAACTTGTGCGTCACTTCTCCCCCCCCCCCCCCTCCCCCTTTACTCCCATACATGCTTCCTTCTAGGGATTAATGATTACATGCCAAGGCAATTACCACATTGTGGGACACCAAAATATATGACGATTTAGCCTCACCTCCTTAAAAAGAGTTAATAACTTCAAGCTAACATCACTTCTGCAGTAGTTATATATAGCCTGCATATGGCTCCAAACAGCTGGGATTTTACATTTATGCAGAATGCTCTTTGAGTTGCCATGGTTACCAATACCTCCGACCCCCTCCCCTATTTAAAACTCAACCTCATATATTCTTTATATGATGTGGGAAAAGGAACTTGATCCTTTTCACCATTCTGCCTAACGTATTTCCTCCCCGTTATAGACATTTGTATTGCAGATTCTAAAAGGCTGCAAAAGAACCTCCTCTGCCATCCTCTTTCAGGCAAAGCTATCTGCTGAAAAAAGAGGTCAAGGAGGTGATTCGCATGATTTGTTTAATGGGTTAATTCAAGGTGTTTGAAGCTGCCAAGCAGGGAATCAATTTGGTCACCCAAAAGTCAAAAAGTGGGAGGAGAAGGGAAGGAATTTCTCCCCCAATATTTTTTGCCCTGGTTGTTCTGTCTTCAGGATTTTTTAAAGAGGGCACTTTGCACTCTCAAGAACCAGAAGGCAGAGTAGTTTCTGTGCAGGAGTTTGAATGGTGCCTTGGAATAACTGAGACCCATCCATTTCTAATCATTCTCAGTGTGTGATCTGGTTCTCTCTTCAGTCTTGCTATCTAAAAGCAGCTGGGCTTCCTTCATTCCCGCTGAGAAAAGCAGGAAGGCAGCCATAGCCCCAGTGTTGATCTCTCATTCAGTTCAGTGATGCAGGGAACAGAAGGCCATCCTTGTGTGGCAACAGAGAACAGGCACAGAGTCTGCTTACATATGGCGATGAAAGCATGGGTGGCATTCTTTAGTAAAGTGACAAAATAAAGGTTAACACCTGGAACCACTGACTGTCCTTCACAGTTAATTTATAGGTAGAATTACGGACATCAGCAATTCGATTTTTGGCTTCTATGAAAATTATTGTGATTTTTGAATCACCTGAAAAAAGAAGAACTCATCCAGGCACTTTGAACAGTATTAAATGAATGTCAGCACTGCCCAGTAAACAGAAAGTTGGACTTGATCTGGGACACCGACCTCCTGCACTATGAACATTTAGCCTTAGGACTTTTGTTCTCTCTTGAGAGTTAGCTCCCCCCCAGGGAATGAGAAATAAATAGCATCCAGCTCTCAAAACCCTGGTGAGACAAGGACTGAAAAGCTCTTGCAAATTACAAGTGCAATATAAATAATTAAGAACAGGAACAGATTTTCATGCAGTTTTGTACTGTCACAGATCTGCAAATACATGCCACAAAGAGGAGGGGGGAGAGAGAGAGAGGGAGAGGGAGAGGGAGAGAGAAAGAGAGAGAAAGAGAGAAAGAGAGAAAGAGAGAAAGAGAGAAAGAGAGAAAGAGAGAGAGAGAGAGAGAAAGAAAGAAAGAAAGAAAGAAAGAAAGAAAGAAAGAAAGAAAGAAAGAAAGAAAGAAAGAAAGAAAGAAAGAAAGAATCTAATGGTCTTGTGCGTAGTCAAAATATTTCCTCTTTCCTGCGGTTGTGATGACCAATTTCGTAAAGGTTACTCCTTTAACATCTGGAAAGCTCCAGGGGTGGACTGGCCCTTTCACTTACAGGGAAATTTCCTGGAGAGTCACTGCCCTAGGAAGTTGCTGGTGGCCATGAAGAAGCATAACCAAGTTCTATAATTTCCATCACTCTTTTTGTGAACAATTGGCTACAGAATGGAAACTAACCACACTACTCTTTCTAGCCAGGTTGTGCTCATTTGAACATCTAGAAAGTAGTCCACTCTAACCAGGGGGGAAAAATCCATGGCTACGATATAGATATCCTGTCCTTATATATAAACGTGTTTACACTTGTCAACATTCTATGCTTGCCAAAATCAGTTGGCTGCCTGAACTGCCCATCAGAAGGAGTGCCTGAGTCCTGCCCACAGAGCCAGCTCCCGCCAAATCCGAACAGTTTACCTCAGCAGCCCAGCAGCCCAGCAGCCATTTATCTGACCAGTCTTCTTCAGCCATCAGGAGAAGATCAGCAGAGGAGTAGCTGCAGCCGTTGGCCAGCCGACCATTCTTCAGCCCTCGGGAGAGCCTTGCAGATTGCCGTGGTTCTTTGTTTAAAATGTTCCCCCATCAGGATTAATTGAGCTGTAGTTCCAGAGAACTACAGGGGTATCAGGGGTATCACTCACTGGGTTGAATGGGGCTTCCCCATCTGCTGGCCTACAGTTCCCAGCTCCCCCAAGGCCAAAAGGTGTGGGAAAACAGGGACAGTCCCAAGGCAGTCTTCATTCCTGGGAGCAGTAGAAATTCAGCCACTCCACAGTCGGCTGGACTGGGAAATGAATGGAAGTGTCCCTGCTCTCTTGGTCAAGAGAGAGAGGCTGAAGTACAGGTGAACCCACAACCTCCAGAGGTAGAGAGTATTCTGTGCAGGAAATAGCATTGTTTACCCCCTGTTGATTTATGTCCTGTTGGTTCATAGTGTGTGCTTACTCCTACAGTGTGTGTGTGCTCCAAAACTGTGTAAATAGTTAAATAAATTATTTAATTTGGGCTAATAAACTGTGTTGTGCTCTGACCACATAGTTTCCCCTGCTCTGCACAATACCAAAGGGAGAGGGTAGCCCAAAGGCCAGACCCCTGGGTTGCCAACTTTCCAGGGATCCCCCAAAGATTGGGGATTCCATCTCCAAATAGGGAGATTCGGCCAGAGGGGTCTCACTGTCCCTCTAAAAAGGCAGTGACAATTCCGTGAGTGGTGGCAGTGAACTTAAGGAGTGAGATACGCCCACAGGATGAGGGTGGGAGGCAAACAGCTGAGTTGTAAACTGGAGCCCATTTCGCCATGGTAGGCAACCAAGCTTGGTTCAGACAAAGCAAGGAAACCCTTTGCAGGCCTTTGTGAGGAACTAATTGGGACCAGTCCTGACTAGCGTTGCCAGCTCCAGGTAGGGAGATTCCTGGAGATTTTCTGGTAGAGTCTATGGAAGCCAGGCTTTGGGGAGGGGAGATACCTCAGCTGAACAGAATGCCATTAACCCTACCTTCCAAAGCAGTTATTTTCTCGGGCGGGGGGAGAGATCTGTTGTCTGGAGTTCAGTTGTGATACCTGGTGATCTTCAGGCTCCACCTGGAGGTTGGCTACCCCAGGTGTAGCAGTCAGTGCTTCAGGGCAGGGTCTGCTAGATCCAGGTTCTTGCTGTAGAAGCTGAGTGGGTGGTTTTGTACCAGTCACAGATTTTCAACCTTACCTACCTCACAGGGTTGTTGTGCAAGTCAAAAGGGGGAGAGGAGAATGATGCAAGCTGCTTTGGTCCCCATTGCAGAGAAAGACTACTTTTCCTCCTGGGAAACCATTGTTGGCAATTTCCAGGTGAGGGCTAGAGATCACTCAGAATTACAACTGCTCTCCAGATGGCAGAGATCAGTTTCCCTGGAGAAAATGGTGGACTCTGTGGCAGTCAGGGCTTCAGAGCATGGAAGAGGCTGAAGGTGTGTGTGTGGGGTGGAAATAGAAAACTGAAGAGTGAGGGGGAAATAAAGGTAGGTTGATGCTTGGCTGGGTTGCCAACTCCAGGTGGGAAATTCCTGGAGATTTGAGGGATGGGACCTGGAGAGGGTAAGGTTTGAGGAGGGATGGGACCACAGACAGGTACAATGCCACAGACTCCACCCTCCCAACCATCCATTCCCTCCTAGGTAACAATTGTTGCCAATCCCCAGGTGAGGGCTAGAGATCACTCAAAATTACAACTGCTCTTCAGGTAGCTGAGATCAGTTCCTCTGGAGAAAATGGTGGATTCTATGTCATTATACCCTGCTGAGGTCGGCACAGCAAATGGACGCTGAGTGCCCAAGGCCTTGGCACTCTCCCAGAGCCTTTTTCTAGAGCTCGTTGTATTTATTTCCACAACGGGCCTTATTCCTAGTGTGTATGTGTATGCGTGTATGTGTGTGTGTGTGTGTGTGTATGCATGCATATTTGCTTTGAAATACTAACCAAGATTTCATGAATGATGGTATACAGAAACTTCACTCAATGCCAGCATGTTTCCATCCGGTTTTATACTAGGACTAAGGCAGTCAGAAAATATAGGAATGGGAGAGTATTACATGGAGCTAAGGTGGAACTGCAAGGACGAGTGTTCTGGAAGAAAATTGTCTTCCTTGAGTTTATTTTCTTCTGTCTCTCATGCATCATTAATTTCATTCATTTTCATGAACTAATAAGAGGCTATTCTATCTGCATAGGCATTCTATATACTGGATTAAAAGTATGATAAAACTGTTGCCTAGATAAAGGAAGATACAGGAAAAAAGAAATCTAACCAAACCACCTTCTGGAAGTCATTTTGAAAGCTCAGTACTTTGCCAGTTAAAGCTGTCCCCAAATATATACACTTATACGCTTGCAACTTTGCATAAGATGCAAACACAAACTGAATCATACATAACATGACTTGTATAATGGGAGATATTTACATACTATTTGCAGAAACAGTTTGGCTCAGCATGGATTTTTTAAATTGTGGGCACTTTGTGAAACAAGGATTCATTTTACATATGATCACTCAGTCCTTGTATGTCTCAACAGACTCTGTTTTCTGTGGCTTTGCTTTTTTCACCTTGTTTGCAAAGTCCCAGCTGGCATTACAACCTTTATTCTGGCAACTGGCAAAGTCTCACTGCATCACCAGGGGCACTATGGGTGTGTATGTATGTGTCAAAAACTCACTTGCATAAGAATTTTTGATTGCTCTCTGCATGGCAAAACACCACAGATCCTCACCTCCTTCTGCACACAGTCAAGGAAACCAACTTCTGGCTTCTATTTGAAGTGCATCACATGAAGAGAAATTTTATCTAGACACCTCAAGATCAAGTCAACACATCCTGGTGTATCATTCCACCATGGGAAACCTTATCCCACTCAAAAGTCTTAAATATGACATCTCTTGCAGCAGCTGGTTTTTTGACCAGTTGAAATGCCCCCATCTATAATTTTGCACTGAAGTGCCTGAAACTACGCATTTCAATGATATTGAGATTCAAAACACTTGCATAGAAATTGTGCACTTGTAGCTAAGAACACTACATTATACTACCTGACAGTAGCTATTCTTTAATTTGTATGCTTTTGTGCATAGAAAAAACACAAAGCATAATAAGCACCCATGTGTGTAAATATGTAGCTTTGCCTCTGTATTTATCTAGGATAAAAATATTAACTGTGACAGCAATACTTATCTATCTCCCGTAATGCTTCAATTTGATTCCATTATTTCATAAGTGGTCTCAATATAAGCCATTATGTGGCCAATCTGTCCAGCTTCTTAGATGGTTACTCAGTCACACAGGTGCATATCATCTTTGGCACCTTCAAATAAATACGCAGGCAGTTTTAATTCCCATCTACTGTGGAGTACTGATGGCATTTCAAATGGCTAGATAGCTAATCCATCTCTTCCAGGTTAGCTGAACACATTTGCTAAGTAATTGCAGCTCTTCTGGCTTGAGCTGCTCCCAGCTGGTTACCTATAGATCTCCTCCTCCACCCTTCTCTCTCCTTCACAATGACAGGCTTGATTCACCTCAGCTTCAAATCTACATTCGTCTTTCTCCCCCAGGGCTGAAAGTATTCTGCTGTGTGCTGACAAACCTGAAAATCTATTTATTTAGATAAAAGGAATTTATACGCCCACATTCAAACAGCTATGCTTCTTGACACTTCTTGAGCTATTATTTGACCCCCTGAAGCCATGGATTACTTAACAGTGCTCAACTGGGAATATGTGGAATCATGTGTCAATCCACAGATACCGCTGCCACTCCAATACAAGAAATGTGGGCTCCAAATACTATTTCTATTCCTTGGAAATACCCAGAAAACAGAACTATAACTTCCAGTATTCTCTTGGACAGCATATCTAGGACCAAGGTAAGGACCAGCTATGAAGCCTCACAGCCAACCAACATCACACAACTGAATAATTCAGTGTCCTTTGATTCAAAGAATGGCTGTGGTATCATCTGCAAACAAGACAGAGCATTAGCTGTGTGTGCTGTGGCCTCTAGGAAAGGTAATATAAGGGACGTGAGGACTGAGTGCACGGTGAAGAAAGTATCTTTACAAGGATTTGGCAGAAATGCATGATGTCCCCTCCCCATTTTAATCCTACAGCTAATGAGGAAGAGCGCTCTTTAGACTGCTGAACAAGAGCTACAAGAATTTTAACCCTTGTTCTGTCATGAAGAATATGACCACTCACAGAGACATTTAGCCAAATCTATTTCACAGGGCTTTCCCAGGATAAAATGGGGTTATATATGTCACCCTGAGTTCCTTAGAAGAAGAAAGGGAGGGATAGAAATGTGAAAATTAAAGCAATAGAAAGGTAGCTTCTGAAAGGAGAAGAGTCCAAAGCTAAACTTTTGGATGGTGGCTATGGGACAATGCAACCAGGACCTTGGGAATTTTAGTTCTGGGAGGTAGGGTTGCCAGGGCCCCCTGGCCAGTGGCAGGGGATGGGAGGAAGGGTTGGGGAAGGAGCCTGGGAAGGACAGAGACCTCAATGAGGTACAATGCCATGAAGTCCACCTTCCAAAGCATCAATTTTCTTCAGGGGAACTGATCTCTGTAGTCTGGAGATGAGCTGAAATACCAGGGGATCCCCAGATCCCCCATGGAGGCTGGCATCCCAACTGGGAGGGGATCATGGTTTCAAGTCTTGGGGTTTTACCCTATATTTCACTACACTGTACATTAGACAATGCAATAAGAAACAGCAGGAACTCCCCCATTCTTCCTGGTCTCCAAATATTATTTTTCCCCGTCCTTTAAAATCAAAATTCACTTACTCTGAATCATATCTGTATTTTGAAATGTATCCAGCAAATCATGAATCCCAACTAAAACTGATTTTGAGAACAAGGGGGAGGAAAACAGTATGAGTCCTTACAACCGCATGTTTCAATTTTTTTAAAAAATGCAAATTACTGCAAATATTTATAGCATTCCTATTCTCCTAGAAAACATTAAAAATGTTGTCAATATCAGAAGTATATTCAAAACATAGCTCTTCACTGCAATTCTTACTCCATAATTAGTAAAATTGAATGTATGAGTGTAAGCTGCTATTGGTTGGCATTCTTCAGGTACTCAAAGCTAGTAGCTACAGTTGCTGACTTTCTTGAAATCTGACTAGGACTTATAAATGTAATTTATAAATCAACAAGTGGGAACCGGCAAGGACTTATGGGAGACATCTTATCCCTCCTCCCCACACTACATCCTATATCCCTTTCCCGAAAGCACCCCTGGCTTATTCCCTTTTTCTTCTTCCTTCTCTCCTTCGAGGATTGCCAACCTCCAGGTTGGGAAACTTCTGTAGATTTGGGGGTGGAGCCTTGGGAGGCAAGGTTTGGGGAGGGAAGTGATCTCAGCAGGGTATAACACCATAGCATCCACCCTCCAAAGCAGACATTATCTCCAGGAGAACTGAACTCTGTCATCTGGATGGCAGTTGTAATTCAAACTGATCTTCGGCTCCCACCTTGAGGTTGGCAACCTGAGTTCTCCTGGAGTAATTGGCTGCTTTGGAGTGTGGAGTCTATGCCTTTATACCCCTCTGAGGTCTTTCCCCTCCTCAAGCCCCACCATCCCCAGGCTCCACCCCCCCAATTCTCTAGGAATTTCCTAACCTGGAGTTGGCAACCCTATCTCCTTCCCACCCCAAAGCCAACCTACCTTTATCTGCCCCTCTGTTAAGCTTCCTCCCACCCCCAAGCAGAAAAACTGTGGCCCAGTCGTAGGGTGCATGGTAGGGAACCCTCAAGGAATTGTGAGGGGGCCCTCCCTTTCCCCTCTACCCACCTCCTCATACTATTTCCTCTTTCACTCTTCCTGGCAACCCCTGTATCCTCTCTCCCTTCTCCACCTCATTCTTTCCGTCTCAGCCATTCACCAAACTACCTTTTATCTGCCTCCCATCTTCAGCTATATTTATTATTTATTTACTTCATTTGTACCTCACCTTTCTCCACACTGGGGATCAAAGCAGCTTACATTATTATCCGCTCCTTTTTATCTACACTCCCTACCCCATAAGATATGTTAGGCTGAAAGTATGTGACCAGCCCAAAAGCACCTGATGAGCTTCCACAGAAAGATGAAGATTTGAACCTGGGTCTCACAGACTCTGTTCTAAACTGCATTGGCTTTCATAGTATGGCTGCTGTTGAACAGTAGCAAGCAGCCAGTCCTAGCTGAGTCATGCAAGTCGGGTGGTATCCCAGAGGTTGCTGCCAGGCTTAGGGTTACCAACCTCCAGGTGGAACCTGGATCTCCCAGAATTACAACTGAACTCCAGACAACAGAGATCTATCCCCTTTATGCCATTATATTCATCTGAGACCTCTCTCCTCCGCAAGCCCTGCCCTCCTCAGATTTCACCTCCAAATCTCCATGAATATCCCAACCTGGAGCTGGAAACCCTCGTCAGGCCCAGCCCTAAGGAGTCCTCCCTCAAGGCCTGGAAAGGACCCTGACTTCTCCCCCTGCCTTTTTTACTCAGTGAAACCCAGCCTGGAATACTGTGGTTGCCTTGCAACAGCCACTGAGAGAATCCATTGCTTAAAGCTACAGGTGCCCCTTTTATCATTTTCAGGTTTTTAAACCTCCATTTTAAAAAAAGTGTTCATGTTTTTCTACAAACCTGGGGCCATATTCAGGTTTGTAGAAAGATCCATCTTGCCTGTTCATAGCTCCAGTCCCTGGATTTAAGTATCCTCAGATCAGGCTATTCATAAATAGATGGGGGGTGGGGCACGAAATCCCATGATCCCCCCCATGTCTCCCCCAACCACTCACCTTGGAGCCCAGCCACCACAGTGTCTGAGAGCCACTCTTAGCCCCCAGCAGCTCCCAGTGTGTACCCTTGTCACAGGCAGGCTCAGAGCAAGCTTCAGGGATGCACTGCAGCTGTTGCTAGGCTCCAGTGTAGCTCCCAGCCTTCACAGAAGCAAAGTAAGTGCATGCACAAGAAACACTTTTTAATTTTTTAGAAAAATATGTTTTACTTTGAGATAAATTTTAAAAGTTCAGATTTATGTGCAAACCTGGGAAGTCCCCTAAATATTCCTGGAAAATCTGTTTAGCATCCATATGGCCCTGATCTATGGATTTAGATATCCACAGATGGGGACCACATGTCACCAATAGGGCCGGCCCCAGCTTTTTTTGCAGACTAGGCGAGGATACCTTCTGGCACCGCCCCCCATGCAGAAACTTTTCTGCTGCCTGCCTCTCATTCCCCCCTCCCCCCGGCTCCTCCTCACCCTCGGAATGGAAGCAGAGGCCGGCCGGTGCGGCGAGGGATCCCGGGCTAAAGCCCCCCCCCCGGAGGGTTACTCTTAAATAAGTGTGGAGAGGAGAACAGAACACAGGGAGGGCTTAATTTTGGCTGCAAAGGAGCACAAGTGCCTGAGCAGTTCCCGCACTCCTCCCCCTTCCCTTTGCAACTACGTGGAAGTCTGAGGAGACATATCCTCTGCTAGTGGGAAAGGGATAATTTGCAAAGCGGAGTGCAGTCAGCGGGGTGGAAAATCTTTTTGGCCAGGCCTGACACCTGAGAGTTTCCCTCAGACCCTGCAGCAGGGGGATCTTCCTAGCTGCTGGACTCCCACTGACCTTAAGGAGAAGTTCAATGGCTTCCCGAGACATTTACAGCTAAGATAAGACCCCCCTCCTTCCCGCAAGAAATCTTAATGTGCCATTTGTCTCTCTTCAGGGCTCGCTTAACCCTCCTGGCACAGAAAGCAGGAGCCCCCAAACCATACTGAATGATGCCTGAAGAAATCTAGTGGACGGGGAGCTGGGCATGCGCCGGTCCAAGGTCCACCAACTAGCTATTTAACCGGACTGAGGAGCTGCAGGATCACCCCTCCCCCGCAGCTTAGTGCCCTGTCAGCAGCAAGTTGAGCGAAGAGAGGAGATTCTGCCCAAGGGTAGTGCCCCAAGGGAGCTTTATTGCGTCTTTCCCCCTCCTCAGAGATTCGCAGGCGGGTGGCTGTTTTTTTGAAAGCAAGCTCAGTGTTGTTTGAAAGAACTTCCCTTAACTCTCAAGGACCAAATGCCACATTCTGCAGCCCCTCACGAAGCATGAGCAGGCAGGTAGACTTCACCAAGGCTAATGCGTGCCCGAGATCGAGCCTCCTTGCAGCGAAGGCAAAAGGCAACAGGCACAGAGGCAGGAAGTTGACAATAGGCTGGCAGAGCCCGGCTTGCCCCAGTCCGCTCTCCCCGTCAGACAGCTGGGATTCGCGCCCCCTGCCTGGCTGCCACCGCCTCCCACAAAGGCCAGCCTGGGGTGGAGTGGAGAAGCCCAGACTGCAGAAGGAGGCAGGGTGGTTGTGCCGGGAATGGGGGGGAGCGAAGAGGCGGTGATGGCCAGGGCGCACAGCATGAGCTTTTGGTGGGGGTGGGGGCTTTTGGCGGGGGGAGGGCGACTCCAGTGCCCGCCACTGCACCGATGCGCCCATGATGGCTCTACTCTAGGCAAAAGTCTAGTTTGCCTAGTGAGCAAGCCGGCCCTGCTAATAGTATATAGACAAGAGAGGACCAACAAGGAACTTGTAGAGGCAAGCCATCCCCCTCACCTCACCTTTGCCTCCCTCCCCCATCATTCCTTCTCTGTGTTTCTGTCTCTTTTTCTTTCCATTTCAACCATGGCTATTGTTATCCCCTCCCTGTCATTCTTTATCTCTCTGTCTGTCTTTCTCTCTCTTTCCATTTCAGCTCTGGCTACTGTCATCCCCACCACACACACAGTTATTCCCTCTCAGTATGTTTCTGTCTCTTTTTTCCCGTTTCAGCCATGGCTACTGTCATTCTTCTCCACCTCCCCCCATTCGT
>NW_015174305.1:532974-551556 GCF_001447785.1 Gekko japonicus | reverse complement strand
TCTCTGTTTCTGTTTCTTTATTTCCATTTCAGCCGTGGCCACTGTCATTCCTCTCTCTCTCTCTCTCTCTCTCTCTCTCTCTCTCTCTCTCTCTCTCTCTCACACACACACACACACACACACACTGTTATTCCTTCTCTCTCTCTCTGTCAGTCTCCTTTTTCCCATTTCTCTTCACCCATGCTGTCATTCCTTCTCTCTTCCCACTGTCATTCTTTTTCTCCTGTTCCCTCCCCCCATCTGCCTGCCTCCATTGCACTCCAGAGTTCATGGGGGGGGGTGACTCCTCATTCACTTGCCTCTCCAGCCCACTCCCCACCAGTATTTATGGTTCTCTGGAAGGCTGCTATCTTTCTGGGCTTTCCTGCTGCCCTGAAGCCACTTTAGCTCTCACCGCAGATAGTGGACACTCCCCTCCCCATCCAACCTGTCTCACTGCCACCAGTTTACCTGGGACTCCCCCAGCCCCTGCCTGTTTTCACTGCAGTGGTGGGCATTCCTCTGTCCTGCTGCTGTCACTTTGGGACTTTGTGGCTTTCCCGGGCCTCTCCCAGCCCCCACCTCTCTATCCCTGTAGGGTGTTGCACCATGGCTGCCCCATCTTCACTAGCTGCCTTTTTTCATCCTGAACTTCCTCCTGCCACCTCCTCCAGTCCCAGACACCTCTCAGCTAGTCCGCAGCTGCCTTTTGAGAGCCCTGGCAGCTGGAGTGGGCCCTGCTTCTCTACTGGCACCTGAGGTTCCTTCCAGCCTGGCCATCTTTTTCTTCCAACCACCATTAGGAGACACAATGATCATTCCCCCCTTCCCCTCTGCAGTAGTGCTGCTTGAGTCACCTGAGGGACATTTCTGCACAAGTGCAAACAGAAGAACTCTACTTTTTAAGGTTTTGTGGTACCCCCCCAAGCTTTTTTTCATATTTTCATATTTTTTCTTCAAGCCTGGGGAGAAACCCAAGTTTGTAGGAAAATTTTACTTCAGTGTAAGTGGGCCTGATTCACAGACTTGACTCTGCAGATTTGGCTATTAGAATATAGATACCATCGATTCAAACTCCAGCAAATTGCTTGCTCAGGAGTTTGCCAATTAAGGAGGGGAAATACATGTGACCACCAGAAGTACTGAGGCATAATGTTATCTATCTATCTATCTATCTATATCTATCTATCTATCTATCTATCTATCTATCTATCTATCTATCTATCTATCTATCTATTGATAGATAGATGGATAGATATAGATATATATATATAGATGAAAGAAAGAAAGAAAGAAAGAAAGAAAGAAAGAAAGAAAGAAAGAAAGAAAGAAAGAAAGAAAGAAAGAAAGAAAGAAAGAAAATAGACTGAGCTTGGCTTTGGAGTTAGGGCAACCTGCCTCTACATCTGGTGGGGGGAAATCTAGAGCAGTGGCTCAAACCAACCAACCAACCAACCAACCAAGTTTTACTGGCACCCATGTTTTAATTCTCAAGTAAGAATGTCTTAATTCTCGAGTAAGAATGCAGAAAACACTCATACAAGTCAATTCTGAACTCTTGAAATAAACAGATCTTTAGAAAATTCTAATGCCAACACTCTCTAGACCTGCTTGAGGTGGCTCACAAAGGCCTTTTACGCATGCGGCACTTGCTGCAGGTTTTCTGAGCAGTTTAATCTCAGGCTTGATTTCAGATCCTATGCTGGCACTATGCACCTTTAGTTTTACTCCATTTTATTTAAATGAGCTGTGTTGTTTTTATTATGCACAAAAAAAGAAGTCCGCATTTTCCTTGTTTGGGCTGGGAATGTCACTTGTGATGTTTGGTGGGAGGTGTCCAATTTTTTTTCCAAAGTTGCAGTCGCCCTGTTGCAGCAGCGCTGGGCAAAGCATTGCACCCAGCTATCTTTGGGTATACAAATATGCACACTGAGACTGAGTCATTTCTCTCTGTGTGCATCTGGTATCTGTCTTCAGACCTGCAACATTCAGCACTGCTTACTTCTGAGTAGACCAACCCAACGGTTTTGCCTGGGCAATCAAGGCCTCTGCCTGCAAGCCAAGGCTCTCCCCCATCCTCCTCATGTGAGTAAACCCTCCTCACCACTCCATTGGCCAAAGGAGGAGTTTACTTTTGAGTAAACATCCCCTGGGATTGCACTCTGTCAAGGCATGTTGAGGCAACAGCTTGGAAGTGCGTGGTTCCAAGGAAGCCTCCACTCCTCAGGCAAAAATTCTTGGGCTTCAAATGCTTCTCTTTCTTGGAGAGGAAGTATTGTTGCAACCCAAGTGGGCTTTTACTTCTGAGTAGATATGGGAAAAGGCAGAAAGCAAACAGCCAAGATGAACACTTTTGGGATTTAAATACCAGTTAGCATTTTCTTGCTAATCTCAAACTGCTTATTAAAAAATAAAATCATGGGGAGAAAGGGCGTTTGTATGGTGATGAAAGGGAGTGCCCTGGTGGAAGGTAGTTAGGTGGGTGGGATGAGCTTGGGATGGATGGGGGAAAAGATGAAAGGGACAGGAAAGGGGCTGGGGGGGGAACAGAAGGAATAATTATGCTTTTGAAATCACTTCAACTAGGAAGAGGGGAGAAAAAAATCACCAGAAAATTGCTCTCAGAAAACATGGGGAAACAGAGGACAGAAAGCGTAGTGAGCCCAAAAAGGAGAAAACCTGTGCATAACAAAAAAAATAACCCCGACAAAAAATATCAACTGAAAGCGCAAGAAAACACCCATGTGTAAATGGCCAAAATAGCTTTAAATTATCAACAACAAACAGTTATGAAAACAAGTCCAAATACAAAACAGCATAAAGGGTATTCATAAAACAATCCTCATGCTAGAAGCACTCCATTAGAAAAAGCTAAACATTGGAGTCTTTAGACAGATATTCCTTTTGAGTATTGGCAGGTAATGGTTGCAGTTGGAGACTCAATTACAATTCACACAATCATCACTACTTTTTTTAGTTCACTGTATAATTTGCACATTCACATCAACCTTGAACAGTTATTCAGGATGAAATAAGGTTTTCTAAGATAGGAAGACATGAATTTTAGCATCTAACCCCCCCCCCTTTCTTTCTGGTAAGTGGCTGACTAGTTCAATCTTACTAATCAGTCTTCTTATTATACTTTATGGAGCTGCACCCTTGACAAAAACCCATCACATCCATCACCAGTACTGCATTCATCCTTCTCTATCCTTTTATTTCTACACAAGAGACACAGCAAAGAGATATTCCTGTGATCTTCTAGCACAATTATGCTTTAATTGAAGGCAGAAATGTTAACTCTCTGTCTCCAAAAACTGAATACGTTTTCACCCTACACTTACTCTTAAAAGAAAGGAGCCATTATCAGTTTTGTGCCCAGAAGGGCATAACACATAACAGCAATTTTGTTTTGGTTGTTCCTTACGCAAGATTTGCCACCTCTGTTTCTAAAGTTAGCTTTTACAAAATATGTTTAGCTCTGAGGAAAAAAATATTTATTTGGAAATGATGCTGACTTGCATTATTTTTACACTGATACCTTAAGGATAACTTCAGGGGGAAAATCAGTTAATTACTGTTTCTGCAATGAAGTTTCACAACAGAAGATAGCAGACCTACTCAGTGCTTTACTTGACAGAATGTGTGTGTGTGGGGGGAGAGAATGTATCCCTTGTTGCTATTTTCCCTCCAATTTTCTCACATAAAATTGATTAATCGAGTGTCTGCATCACACTGAGCCATAGAACTGGGCATATTTTTTCCTAATAAAGGGTCTGGGAAGTGGGAAAATATTAATAGCAACATATAGTACAAACAGATCCCCAGGGCATCTAAATAAAGTTTTTCACAACTCATGCTTAAGTTAGTAAGGCAGTTAGAATTTGTCTACAGCTCCCATTGATTGAAGTGAACATGAACCAGTCTGCAACAACCAAAATTTCCAGACTCATCTTAATTATAGTTGTGCATATGTTTTAATTAAGGGAAGTGTTTTAAGTGTTCACCTTCTAAACTCATTTGCAATCAAACTTCAGACCATTCAGAGTTCAGTTTAACTGGAAACAGCTCTCCAATGTTGACTCATAAATGTGGTATGTTGTAACCGTATCAGGAGCTTCCAGTGTAAAGTGGTCTTCTGCTTCCAGTGTAAAGTGGGAGGTCATAGAAGGCACCACTGCCTATCTGAGCACCTTAGCATGGATTAATGACTCAAGACTCCTTCTTCTTTTTCGATGAACACCATTTAAACAGAAGACTCACTTTGCCACAGAAGCTGTGCAAGGCATGGAGGCTTCTAGACCTTGGCAGATGACAAAGACACCTGGATCCAGTCCAGAGAGCACATCATTTGGGCTGCTTATCCACAGTATATCTGGAATATTAACTGAGTTACTCCAGTCTAATTGTGGAAGAGATGTTTTTTTTCCCAATTACTACCATTAATCATAATCTATTTTATCCTTTTTCAAGCCTGAATGTTAGAAGTCTAATCTAGACAGAGATAGAAGAACCAATAGTAAAAAAAGAATAAAACAAAGAAGAACAAGGCACCCTACCCTTGAAGATGTAGGATTCACTGGCTGCTAGATAGGCATTAATTGAAAATAGCATGATATAATCATCCATCTTTATTATGGGAAAGGGTACTGGAGGAACTGACCTTCTAGATGCCTTGGTGGAGAGCAAACTTTGCAGCCCAAGAGTGAAAGTCTCATATGGTTGGGTTAAGAAATAAACTCTCCTGCAGAAGCAGCAAGGAGGTAGTTTTTCAGCTTCCTGTCTTAGGCCCCAGTCACACGGGCAGGAAACTGTGGGGGAGAAGTGTGGCTGTTTGCCCTGGGGCAAACTACTGCGCAGTTACTCGATCAGACCTCCCGTGGAGGTTCTGTGGAGGTACCGTGGAGGTTCCATGGCAAGGGAGAGGTGCTGATCACAGGACAAGCTGGCACCAAAATTTCCAGACTCATCTTAATTACAGTTGTGCATATGTTTTAATTAAGGGAAGTGTTTTAAGTGTTCACCTTCTAAACTCATTTGCAATCAAACTTCAGACCATTCAGAGTTCAGTTTAACTGGAAACAGCTCTCCAATGTTGACTCATAAATGTGGTATGTTGTAACCGTATCAGGAGCTGTAGTCTTGAGTCATTAATCCATGCTAAGGTGCTCAGATAGGCAGTGGTGCCTTCTATGACCTCCCACTTTACACTGGAAGCAGAAGACCTACGGAGATGTTAACAATACACATCATGACTGGTACATCAAAGCTTGAACTTCTGGATACTGAGATGCTTGAATGCATGGTATGATCAAGTGTTTAAATAGCCATGTGTTCAGGGAACCAAGGGATTCAGTGTTTGCTGTACAGTTCTTGTGGGGAAGGATCTCTCTGTTGTCCCTTCTTCTTTTTCGATTTAAACAGAAGACCCACTTTGCCACAGAAGCTGTGCAAGGCATGGAGGCTTCTAGACCTTGGCAGATGACAAAGACACCTGGATCCAGTCCAGAGAGCAAATCATTTGGGCTGCTTATCCACAGTATATCTGGAATATTAACTGAGTTACTCCAGTCTAATTGTGGAAGAGATGGTTTTTTTTCCCAATTACTACCATTAATCATAATCTATTTTATCCTTTTTCAAGCCTGAATGTTAGAAGTCTAATCTAGACAGAGATAGAAGAACCAATAGTAAAAAAAGAATAAAACAAAGAAGAACAAGGCACCCTACCCTTGAAGATGTAGGATTCACTGGCTGCTAGATAGGCATTAATTGAAAATAGCATGATATAATCATCCATCTTTATTATGGGAAAGGGTACTGGAGGAACTGACCTTCTAGATGCCTTGGTGGAGAGCAAACTTTGCAGCCGGCAGGAAACTGCGGGGGGGAAGCGTGGCTGTTTGCCCTGGGGCAAACTACTGCGCAGTTACGCGATCAGACCTCCTGTGGAGGTCTTGTGGAGGTACCGTGGAGGTTCCATGGCAAGGGAGAGGTGCTGATCACAGGACAAGCCGGCGCGCAATGAAGAAGCGCGTGCTGCGGCAAACTGGTTTTTTTTGTGTGTGTACACGACGAATGCGCATGCTCCGTTGGGTGCGTGTGCGCATCCACAGAGACGTGGACAAAAAAAACCACCTTATTTGCAAGGGGACATGGGTGGGCTCCGGATGCCACCGGAAACGCGATCAGACGCCCGCCCTTGCCCCGCAGTTTCTGGAAACTAGTACCTCCGAGGTACTAGTTTTTTGCCATGCAGTTTCGGCTGGAAGCCTCGGTTGTGCCACGGGAGTGCTACGCTTCCCAGATGTGCTGGTGAGATCGCGCCCGGAAACTCCGCCTGTTTTCCGTCTCACTTGTGTGGCTTCTGTTCCGTGTGACCGCAGCCTTAGTCATGAAAATCTGTCCTCACTGGCTTATCCCTAAGGAAAGATCTCTGAGGCAGCAACAGTAAGGTGAAGACACTACTTGCCAGAACCATCAGCACTGACTAGAAGGCTTTACTAGATTTCCCTTTTGATATTCCTAAGGCCTCTGAAGCATAGAAAGGGAAGCAGACCCATTTTACATACCCTCCTTCTAAGCCCCACTTTATGAGCCTGGAATTTGCCAGAAAGCAGCGATTATTTAGCCTTCTTCAGACGTTCTTTTTGCCTCCAACTGTAATCTGTTGTACCAGCCCAATCAGGTAGTAAAGCCTCTCTTCTGAAGTTCAAATAACATTGATGGCACAATGTACTAAAGGGTACCTGCCTCAAGTCCCAAATTCTTCTCCCAATATAAAACAGCAGGTATATGAAGGTGCTGTGAAAAATAAATTCATTTTACAAAAGTTACCTTCTCTTTGTCAAGGAGATTTTTACTGTCCTTAAAAATAAGACATATTTTCTTTTTTCTGAAAATTTCACCACATCTTCTTGATATTTGCTTATACTTAGCATGCATAGCAAAGGTGGGGAATTTCATCATCACTGCTATGTTGGGACTGGGAAACATCACAACCACTTAATTGCTTTTGCATATGGTTTCCATAGATATGGTAGTTGCTGTTTGATAGATGATAGATGACAGACAGACAGACAGATAATTTTTCCTAACATTTGAGACCTCTGCTGCAAAAAACTCAGGTTATTCATTGAAGCATCCATATATATGGAATAATAGAACACATTGAAAAATAATGCTATGGGAGGAAAATAAAGAGGTCAACTGATAGTCGCAATTGAACAGGCCACAACTTTATGAAAGGAATCTCTCCTTATATATAATGCTGTTTTGGGGTGACACTTTCCTGAACGTTCCACATGCTCCCAAATCAATTGACTCCCTGATGTGTCACTCACCAGGGGTCTCTATCCATTGGTGGCTGCATTGCCTGAGCTCCACCCACAGAGGCAGCACGCACCAAAAATCAACTCACAACAGAACTTCACCTCAGGAGAGAGGACGGCTCACTTGGCCGGGGCCCTGGCTTCTAGCCTCCTTCTCCCCCTGCCCGGCAGCTCTTCGTGGCTCTGCACAGCTCAGGCCTTTTGGGGTGACACTTTCCTGAACGTTCCACATGCTCCCAAATCAATTGACTCCCTGATGTGTCACTCACCAGGGGTCTCTATCCATTGGTGGCTGCATTGCCTGAGCTCCACCCACAGAGGCAGCACGCACCAAAAATCAACTCACAACAGAACTTCACCTCAGGAGAGAGGACGGCTCACTTGGCCGGGGCCCTGGCTTCTAGCCTCCTTCTCCCCCGCCCGGCAGCTCTTCGTGGCTCTGCACAGCTCAGGCCTACCTTGACTGGCTGATTCTCCTGCCCTCAGTGCTTCCCTGCCCTCAGAGCCTCCAGCTTCCCACCGCTGCTCCATCACCCTTTGATGGTGTTGCAGGCCCAGCTCACCTTCTTCACCCAGCGCTTCCCCCGCTGCCCTGCTGGTGGCCTCTGCTGCTTTGCCCAGGCCCTCACTCCTCCATGCCTCTGCGGCTCCAGGTGGGTGAGGGGCTACGAGGTGCCTCTGGCGATGGTGGGGGTGCGGGTGGCCTTCTGTCCTGCCACTGACTCTCTGTGAGTCCTGGTGGGGACCAGGACACAGTAAGGTTGCTATGAGCGACTTCCTCCCCCCAAGTCATTCCCACTTGCCTTGTAGGCGGTGGGCAGAGCAAACGGGGGCCACCACCAGAGAGGGCAAGCTGGCTAAGGAGGAGGAGGAGGAGGCCAAAATGCATGACCAGCATGGGCCCGAGCACTGGAGAGGGGGGAGAAGGTGGATTGCCACCGGGGGCCTCTGTGCAGACAGACAAATGGATAGAGAGACAATGTATAGCACTGGAGAGGGGGGAGAAGGTGGATTGCCACCGGGGGCCTCTGTGCAGACAGACAAATGGATAGAGAGACAATGTATAAGAAAACGTTGAGGGGCTGTGTACAGCTGCCTTTACAAATATGGAAATGCGTGGAATGGAGCCAGGCCTGTAAGCTGCCTCTCACATATTTCTAGTTCTTGTATTGCTTCTACAATAGACTTTGCTACTAATATGATATAAAATGCACTACAAAAGGGGAGTTATAACCCTTCCACATTTCAGATGCCAGCTGGGCATGTATACCTAGCTGAGATTACCTTCTGACACTGTTTAGCTGACCCCAAACCTGGAACACTTCTTTTAGCATCAACAAAACTTCTAATCACCCAAGATTATTGGGAAAATATGAAAAATAAATTTGAAAATAGGAATCTGGTAAGAGATGCGAGAACTATTTCATAATAGGCATTCTAGCCAGACTCAACCTAAATTCGTGCACAAAGGAAGAAGAGCATTGTTTGTTGTTCCTTCCTAGTACATACTTGATAGAAACCACTAAGCATGCCTATAGCTACTGTGAAATTATCCATAGGTAAGTAGTACATACTATGCTTCTGGCACACTACAGTGAAGGCACCTGCTGTGTAGTTATGCCCTTATATGGTGCTGAAAAATGTACAAAGTTATGACATTAGACTGCCACATATTTAATACAAAGTTAGTAGAAGAGAGCAGAAAGAGCCAGTGTTCATACAACTGAGCCATTTTTTACAAATCAGATGGTCACTAACAAAAGACATAGCCGGTTACATGACCCTCATTCCACTTGTCCAAGAAAACTTCATCCAAGGATAATACCTCTCCCTCCAAGTTATTAAACACCATTGACAGATTCCCTTTACTATTCAGAGCATGGTTTTATTTTAACAGGGACATGTTTAGTTTGGCACAGTTACAGTTCATATTCCACCAAATGGTATAAATGTTATGACATTTCAGTAAAACATGACTGAACATAGTGAGGACTCATTTTATTGTTTTGAGCCTGCATTGCGGGGAGGGTGGGGTACAAATGTTACTAATAAATAAATAAATAAATTGTAGTGTGTAATGGGGGTTTTTCCTCCATGACTGTCTTGTAGTTTATAGTAGGTTTTTCCCCATGACATGAACATGAAATTCCCCCAAATTAAAGGAGAAAGAAAACCTGTTTTTTTACACAATTCCACACAATCCTAATAATCAATTCACTTTCTTGGACAACTCCTCCATGTGGAAGGGGAGTTAACAATGTCCACTTGGGCTACTTTACTAAGGGAAAGTATGAACAAAATAATTCTACAGTTTTCATCTTTTGAAACCATTTAAAAACTGTCGGAACAGATTCTTTACACAGTCCATACACTGTCACTGATTATTTTTGATTGCTACCTTTGAAAACCAGGTAGAAAATAATTTTACCAAATAGATCAGTTATTTCATGTATCAGTCTCTGCCCATGTGATTTCGCCAGCCAGATACCAAATCCTTATCTCAAGCAAAGTTTATGAAATGTGATAGGATTCAGTCCCTTGGGGTAAATCTGTCAAAGGGGATATGTTGTTTAGAGTCACCGGAAACATTTCCACCATGTCTTTTGGTTGCCCTTCACACCACTGCTGTTTCCCCTTCCTTAGCATTTCAAACTGAGAGATTTCTTGAGCTCATTCCATATTAGCCCCACCTTTTATTCACCTGCCCTTTCCTCAAGTTATATTTTTCAGTCCTTTGCCTATTTTGGACTCTCCCTTCAGCCACCTTGTATCTGGGCTTAGTGTCAGTTGGTTCTTCTTCTAGATCTTCAAGAATCTTCAAGATCTTTAAAGCTACTCCTACCCCTTGGGCTTATACAAAGTTTTAATTCCAGTCAAACTGATAACTTTGCCAGAAAAATGAGCTACAAATATCCTGATAGCTCTGTTGTCTCAAACTTGTGTGCAGCGCTCCATATGTCAATACATCAGTTCAGCCAATCAGTGACTGCTTCACCAAGAGAAATTCAATACAATGCAGTTGGCCACACCTATTCCTGTCTATGCAATATGAATTCTCATATTGCATGTGCCAAGATCAAGAAATTGGATAGTAATCAGACAAACAAGATAGTTACATCTACCAAGACCCAACTAATTGCAAGTACTGACAGACAGCAGCGATATCTTTCTAACCTTACACGTACATATTTTAGCTGATTAGGAGGCATTCAGAAAGTAACATTATTATAGGCTTATCATCTTAAGAGGGAAACCAGTTCCTCAAAAGGTCGCAGTGCTGCCAATCTTAAGAATGTGTGCTGTGCTAATGAGCAAAGAATGACTTGCTGCATATGAAAGAACGACAATGTAATTGTTTCTTCTTTTATTAAAAACCCTATTTTCTAATAAATAATATTGTTGAAGAAATATCCTTTGCTATATTTTATATTCTCCACAATGTACTTTTCAGGACCTACAGTAGCATTCAAAGCATATTTGGAAGTATCTGAAAAAACTGAGTCAAAGTTGTTACAATAAGTTGATGATTGATTAAGAAGAAGAAGACGACAAAGAAGAAGAGATTGGATTTATACCCCACCCTTCACTCACAGTCTCAGAGCAGTTTACAATGTCCTTTCCCTTCTCCTCCCCACAACAGACACCCTGTGAGGTAGGTGGGGCTGAGAGATCTCTTACGAGAACTGCTTTTTCAAGAACAGCTCTGACAGAACTATGGCTTGCCCAAGGTCATCCAGCAACTGCAAGTGGAAGAGTGGGAAATCAAACCTGCTTCCTCCAGATTGGAGTCTGTGCACTTAACCACTACAACCAAACTGTATACACCAATTAATGACAGTGTTATTCAATCATTATTAAACACGCTAAATGTGTCATCATCAAATCTAGAACCTCCTTTTTTGCATATGCAGTATTGTTATAACATCATAACATTGTAAAGAAGGAAGGAAGGAAGGAAGGAAGGAAGGAAGGAAGGAAGGAAGGAAGGAAGGAAGGAAGGACGGACACTGGGAGCTATAGGGGAAAAGAAGGGGGGAGGATGAAGAAACAACACAAGTGTGTGGTGCCAAAACCTACCCACCAAAAAGGGGGGGGGAGGGAAAGAAAAGAAACTTCATGGACGAGTAATTGCATGAAGAAGACTACATGAAACCTCGTTGCCTGTTTTGTCCCAACATTATAACGTTACTTGCTGAATTATAATAAAAGAAATTTGTGTCATAACGCAATCCAGCTCCACCGCAGAGGTCGAAGGCGTCCTGCAGGGAGCCGCCTTTGCCTCCATGAAAGGAGGGAGGAGTTCAGCTGTGTTGCAGCCAGGTCCTTTAGGGGGCGGGGCCAGCGTTGTTTTAACAGCTGGTCCAGGCTTTAGTTAGGCAGTCTTTGCAGCAAAGCTTCTGGCAGTATTAAGTATTTAGTGGGTGCAGGTGTGTAAGCAGAGGCTTGACCCGTGCGGTGGCTGAGTTTGGTTTAAGGGAAATTTGTTGTGGCTCAATAAGCACAAATCAGCAACCCGGGAGGGTAGAGGGGTCTGTCAGGATCATCACTGTGGCCATATGGCCAGGAATGAAGAGGGCAGACTGCCTTTTGGATTTCCTTGATGGATCCTCTACACAGGCCATGCGGCTGTGGGTGAGGGGTCGTCATGCCATATTCCATGGCTGGGCTGCCCCAGGTTTGAGCCACTTACAGCGGGCTACACTCCGGGGCCCAGGTGCATTGCCCGTCTGGTGGCAAGGGTGACCCCAGGCCTTGACCATGCTGCTGCATACTGCTTGCCCTTGCCATTGTTATGTAAATAATTAAAGTGGCCTTTAATTTCCCAACTACAGTTGTATGACTCTTTCTTCCATCTATGGGGGCAATCAAAATTACACTTTTAAAAAATTAGTGGATTGCTCAGGGGCAACTTGAAGGGGTGGAAGGGCAGGAGGGGGTGAATATATGACACTGATGACACAAAAGGGCAGTTGGAAACAAAATTTGAAATTAGGAATTCCTCACTTGAAAAATGCAAGTTCAGATCTGAAGAGGGAAAAATCATGGAAAAAATGAATTCGGAAAATGCAGAGTAATGGGGCACTAAATTCAGATCTACTCCTGGGGAGGCAAAAAGTTGTGAGGAAATTTTTACAAACTTCGATTATTTAAGAACGATGTGGAGGTTTGCACTTGTGTGGAAATGGTCATACTGTAACATAGCAGGACAATAAGGAGGATTTTACCAACTTCACCCACCTTTGTCTTAATAGTTAGCTATGTTATGTCTATGTAATAAAATTCTATGCTATATCAATGTCTACCAATGTCGTTAAGAGTGCTGTCTTGTCTCAATATTTTTTTGTGTACCACTGCCAGTGATTATACCATATATAAATCCATTTTCCTCCAAACCCACAAGGATTTTACTTGTCTCACTGGATTTCGGGCACAAGAAGTTTCACATCTGTATGAAGAGCATACTTAACTGTGGAAAGTGAAGGAGTCTAACGTATTTATGAGAGTAAGATCATTTTAGTGTTGCTAAGCATAATTGTTTCTCAGTTCATAGGAGTAATGTGGATTTAAATACCTTACATCTGCACTCCATAATTCATTCCAAATGAAATCTAGAACTAAAAATATCGATACCCTACAGTCAGATCTGGACAGGAGCTAAAGAGCAATCACCCAGGTCTGATACAATGGGATGATTGTAAGGTTATCCAGAGTTCCCAAGGGGGTCATGGTTCAGCCATCTTTCACCTAACATTCTCCAAACAGGATGGAATGTACCTTCAATCTATAATTCATGGGCAGATAGCAACTACATTCTGGGAGCTTCCTGCCAAGAAAAAACAAAATAACAACCAGGAAACATTCTGTCAAGCACTGAATCAAAATTCACCAACACTGTATAAGGTAAATAAGCATTCACCTTTTCTGAAACTGATCAAGCAGTATCCTTACTAATAGTAATGCAAATTCATCTGGCAAAGTCATATTTTGACAGAAATTTAATGAGTTTTCTTTAAAGAAATATGAACATATGAAGCAGTCTTATACTAAGATCATTGGTCCATCTAACTCAGTACTACCTATTCTGAATGGCAACTAGGGATGGGCACGAATCAAACCACACAGCAAAATTCGTGATGACTTTTGCCCTGTTCATTCACCATCACAAACTTCCATGAATGTTTAGAGCAGTTCATGCAGTTTGTGGTGGTTTGTAGATGGAGCAGAAAGCCACACTGTTCACCATGAAAGCCATAAAAACAGCTGAGTGGCTGGGAGGCACTCCCCACGACTCAACTGTTTTGGGTTATTTTCTAGTCCATTTAAACTTTAAAAAGACTGCAGAAGACAGCCCGAAAGAGTTGTGTGGCATGGCTCAGCTGGTTTTTGAGCTTTCCGCAAACCCCATTTAAAGGGACTGCAGGGCCACAAACTACACAAACCAGTTCTGTTCATGAATGAGCCTCCCAGCACGGTTCATGATTCAGCTACAAACTGTAAACTGAACCACATTTTCCCAGTTCGTGCCCATCCCTACTGGCAATATCTGTTATAAATGTTAGGAAGAGAAAAAAAGTCTTTACTGGTTGAACTACCAGGGATTTTTTTTTAATGGGGATTAAATCTGGAATCTTCAGTATATACAGGCTTGGATTCTTCTTAAAATTTCTGCCAATGGAAGAATTCCTGAAGATGTAAAGGATTTCCACCTGCAGCATAGCATGATTTTCCTGCCTCCTCCACCATATTGCAGCCCAAAATGCCCCTTGAAGTGCTGTTCCTGGGGGATCCCCAGGGATTACTTGGGGGAGCTGGAGATCTGCTGTGGGGGGTGGGGGAACTTGTGAAAATCATCCCCCTTCCAGCTGCAATTTTTTTAGCAGAGAATCCAAACCAGACTGTGTGCCCTATCACTGAGCTACAACCTCTTTAAATTTGGCAGCTTAACATTTTGTGTGTCATCTTGTATAAGAAACAAAAATTACCAGATTATCATTGTATATAGCTATCAAGAGAATCTATTATAATACCCTCTCCTAGACCTTTCTTCTTTGTCTGGAAAACCCATTTTCAGCTAGCTACAGGCCTTATATATAGCTATCAAGAGAATCTCTTACAATACCCTCTCCTAGACCTTTCTTCTAACTTTGTCTGAAAAACCCATTTTCAGCTAGCTACAGGCCTTATGTACCTGCTATGTAACAGGTATGTTTTCATCACCATTGACCTGTATCTACTCATCCGTGCATGGAGCATTAATTTTTCCCATGCTCTTCTCCCAGTCCCTTCCTTCCTCCAGAAGATCAGTCCCAAGGCTGCAGGACCTGAACAATGGAATAACTGCACAGCTTGGGAGGAGATAGTGAAGTGAAAACAACAAGGAAAGGAGGATGAAATTGCTCCTCCTCCCCTTTACACAAGCATAGCTCTATTGTGGGCAATGGGTGATTTAATCTCCTTGTCTAGCAGATTCTACAGCCCCAGGAAAGTGCTGGAGGAACAGAAAGGAGTGAGAGAAAGTTATATGTCTTTTCTATATGTATGCCTGGAAACAAGCCACTGTTAGCTATATATATCCTAATCAGTCATCAATATATAAAACAATTAAAGTGACAAAGTCATGCCAACAAAAAGATGGGAGAAAATTGAATCACAACATAATCCTGTACTTCATGAATGAATGTTTTGCTTAGAAAAGGTCCAGATACCAATGTAGAGCAAACAAATCCAAACTTTGGTGCTGTGGCATCCTGCAATGCAGACAAATCCCACAATTCATAGCTTGGGACTCCTATATTTTGGCCATTTCCCAGATTTCAGGCAGCCCATGCATAAACAGGTGACTCATTACTAAAGCACACCACAGAATTATTTCTTTGTTAAAAGGCTAACATTAATATATGTTGGAAATCAACATACTGTATGTGGGTGGATGCACAAGAATGCATAACATTACTGTACATGGAAATGAGAAAAAGTGGCAAGTTATCCTTCAAAGGGAAGAAAAGCAAAATAATTCATTCCTATTAAGAGCATAACAAAACTCATATTTTAATGGGCATTTCCTCCTGGTTGTGTAAGTAAACCCTAGCGGGAAGGATATATGGATGTTTCTGAAATTTACTATTCAAATTTCTAACCTGACTTTGGGATTTCAAAGAATCTGCCTTTGCATGGCAGCACCAATACAGCCTTTGTGCTAATGATTACATCTCTGTTTTGCCATAGTTTCTGTTTAATCTCCCATTTTACATGTTGCCAAAATATGGGTTACATATTGATTAAACCCTGGTGTTAAAAAGAAATTCTGATGAGCCTATATCAAAGAGATTTCCAGTTTGCTTTGAAATGTAATTAATTCACATTTCCTAAATATGCTATGCTTCACAGTAAGTTTTGTACTGGAACTCAGCAGGACTTTACCAGCTGAATAATGAGATGTAATAGCCATGGCTATGGCCTATACCACCTATTATCTCCCTTTTCTTTTGGTCTCCATGCCCTTCACTGTCACAGTGAGAAGGTCTCCAAATGTGCTAAACCTATGCAGAGGAGTGACTGATAAATTATTTGGATAGTAAAGCCATAGGCTGGCTTGAAGGTTGACTGTGCAAAGAACGACAGGACACAAACAGCTCTGCAGAAATCTGTCTCCTCCTACCTGGAGAAGCAGGCTTTATTAGATTCCCTTCACTCCTTCCCCTTCCCCTATACATCGAAAGTTACCAGTCACCCCACTATGAGCTATTATATTCAGGAATGTGTTGTGAAGACAGCCTTACTGTCTTATCTCCTCCTGACTGTCTGCCAAGTTACTTCTCACGATGAGCTCAGCAATCTTGTGCATTCTGCACTCTGGTTCCCAATTTCCCTGCAGGAGTAGTGAACTCCGGGCTTGCCACACAGAGAACACTGTCCCTACACTGGCTTCTATCCCAGTTCAAAAAATTCAAAGGCAGTTCATGAGAAAAACTAAAAAAGATAGTTGCCACCTTTCAGTTTAGTAAAGGCAAATCTCCAGGCTGTGAACTGCCAATTTTTCATCTGAACCACGTGTTTGTTTACTCAAGGTAAGATTTACCAAAATAAATACCAGCCCCTCTGAACTTCTTTATCAGCTTCCAAAATCTCAGAATAACCCTTGAGCTACAGGCAGAAGCCTACCAAACCTAATGGTGGAGAGTATATGAAATGGCTTGCCATCCTTCTTTGTCTTTTCCTGCAAGGACTGAGTACAGAGGAATGCATTTGGAACTGGTTATTTCCCTGCATAGCTTTACTGCAGTTAGTACTAATGATTGCATTGAGATATGGTTCAGCTGATGTCTTGACCAAGTTCTAGAAAGGGTAATGCTCAGGATAGTTAGTAAAATGAAAGGGAGGCACATTGCAGCTCTCCTGCAATTAGACACATATGTAGACCTTATCAAGGGGCAGAGAGTGGAAAAGGACCTAGGAGAAGATTGAGTGCTATATATGAATTTAAAAAATTCTGGCTTTGAACCTGTGAACGAGTACTTCATGCATGTTAGGTAGTCTTTGCTAAAGAGTACTCTGCTTTCTCTTGCACTTCCATTTGATCAAAAGCCCACTGAAAACCACTGATGGTGTGCAAAAGGAAGATTAAGTAGAAGAGGAAGCACCCTCCACAGGAGAGACTATCTACCTTGCACAGATCTCAGTCACAGGATCCACCAAGCCAGGTTTTTTAAAATAAAATAAAATAGATACTGATGGCAATATCTCCTAATATGACTGTTGTCATTACAGTCACTTATGATTTCTTTTAACTTTAGGAGAAAACTGCAAAGTCAGTTTGCTATTATCAGCAAACATAACAAAGAGCCCAGTTGCATGTTAATGCTAACAGATATATTGCAACACATCTGATGAAGTCAGCTGTGGTCCATGTATGTCACATTTTATTCTATTTTTTTGCATCAGGACTCTGTTTTTTCTATATTCTATATATTTCTACATTCTATATATATTCTATATATTTCTATATGCATAGGATCCAGAAATAAAATAGTGTGGCATATTGACTAGGGCTATGATGTGGCATTTCATAGTAATTTCATAGGTTGTGCTTTGCAATTTCCTGTAATTTAACAGCATCAGAAGCCCCAGATGGTCATTGTCAAGAAACCTAAGTAAAGCAATTAATATTAACAGTTTTGTGGCAAGCACCTATATTTTGCTAAATTGGTAGATATGGTTTGGAAAGCACGTATTATCATATTATCATAAGATTTTCTCCCATTGGAGAGAAAAGCAGAATCCTAAATAGTATTAAAACTGACAATTATTAAACAACTAGGAATAAGGCCTATTGTGGAAATAAGTACGAGCGCTAGAAAAAGGCTCTGGGAGAGTGCCAAGGTCTTGGGCACTCAGCGTCAATTTGCTGTGATGACGTCAGCAGGGTATAATGACACAGAATCCACCGTTTTCTCCAGAGGAACTGATCTCTGCTACTTGAAGAGCAGTTGTAATTTTGAGTGATCTCCAGCCCTCACCTGAAGATTGGCAACAGTTGTTACCCAGGAGTAAATGGCTGGTTTAGAGGATGGAGTCTATGGCACTGTACGTGTCTGAGGTCCCACCCCTCTTCAAACCCCACCCTCTCCAGGCTCCACCCCTCAAGTCTCCAGGAATTTCTCAACCTGGAGTTGGCAACCCTATCTCCTTCCCAGCCAAGCATCAACCTGCTGTTATCTGTCTCTGAGTCTTCAGCTTTTTGTCTCCCACACACACACACACACCTGCAGCCTCTACTGTGCTCTGAAGTCCTGACTGCTACGTCACATTGGCTGTCATAGGGAGGCCATCTCAGCAGAGTATAAGGACACAGAGTCCACCATTTTCTCCAGGGGAACTGATCTCTGCCATCTGGAGAGCAGTTGTAATTCTAAGTGATCTTCAGCCCTCACCTGGAGATTGGCAACAATGGTTCCACAGGAGGAAAAGTAGTCTTTCTCTGCAATGGGGACCACAGCCGCTTACATCATTCTCCTCTCCCCCTTTTTACTTGCACAACAACCCTGTTTTACTGACAGAACCAAGCTTGGTTGCCTAGCAATGTTCACAATTTATTCTGAAAGGAAAGTGGCTAAGCTGGCAGTGGGCAGGGGATGGGTTACACTGAAAGTTTGTGACTGGTCCAAAATTACAGCTTCCACAGCAAGAACCTGGGTCTGGCAGACCCTGCTCTGAAACACTAACTGCTATGCCTAGGGTAGCCAACCTCCAGGTGGAGTCTGAAGATCAGTGG
>NW_015174305.1:532600-532762 GCF_001447785.1 Gekko japonicus | reverse complement strand
TCAGACCTGTGTATACCAGAGTCAGAATTCCCAAGAATCCATGAATAGACAAAGAGACTGGGTGGCTAAAATAAGGATTTCTTTACTAAATATTCTCAAGCACACAAACAATAATTAAGTATTCACACACACAATACAGACCTAAGGAAGCAGAGGTGATTG
>NW_015174305.1:526614-530756 GCF_001447785.1 Gekko japonicus | reverse complement strand
CAGTGCCTCTGGCAACACACTGGCTTCCTTATACACAGAATATCCAGGAATTTCCCAACCTGGAGCTGGCAACACTAGTCAGGACTGGCCCCAATGAGTTCCTCACAACAGCTACTAAGAGAAAAGTTAGTCCCACAGAGGAGCCAAGCAGAAGTGTCTTCATCGGGAGACACAGCCATTTGCCAGTGCTTCTGATAGGGAACAGTGGCTGAAGGGGGAGTGGGTGGGGAAGAGGAGCAGACCCAGCACCTGGCCAATGGCATGCAAGTACTCTTGAGTGGCGGCTGATGGGCCAAGGGCTGAGGGAGCACATTGTACAACCAATGGGAGAGCTGGAAAGTGCCACCTCACTTCACAATTATATATAAGGAGAGATAAATGGATGAGCTGACTGCCCCGTCCACCTCATGCCATGTTCACTAACAGAAAATTGAGAAAGCTGAGTGCATCTCTACCTGTCCTAACCTTAGGATTCCAGAGTCTGCAAACTTAATATAGTTGATAGTCATCTATATTAAAATCAACAAAGCTTTCATTAATATTCTTGTACTCTGTATTCAAGCCAGCACTGAAAGGAGCCCTTCAACCAATAAAAAAACTCAAGTGACTAACAGCTAGCCTTGCGCTTTTCTGAAATCATGCACTGTATGGTGGGTTCCTGTCAGCAATAACTATTTCAGAAGTTAATAAAATGTCACACAGGTGTCTTGTCTTTCAGAAGAAACTGTTGGAGACTGCAGGTACTCTTTGGAAGGAAATTACAAAGATTCCACAGATTTGCTGCGCCACAGTCATCACCCCATATTCCCACTTCAATGCACATGCAAGCATCCAGTATAACTTCCAAGATTTGACATTAGTTACTAAGACCTAGTTTATTTGGGGAAAAGAAAAAAAAGAAAGCAGAATATATTCATTCTATTATTATTTTTTCTAGGACTGAAAGGAAAGCAATATTAATGAACAGTAACTGTGGGACACACAATGTTGCAGACTGTTATTGAAGGATTAAACACAAATGATCAAGGCTGAATGCTAAGCTTTTTCTCCTCCCCTGCCTTTAGCTCTTTGCACACTGATCTGATTCCCTTCAGCCGTCAGTGTGACATTTTGAAGAAATTTATGAACTTCTCATAATAAAAAAAAAGAAAAGATTGCCTTCTAAGCAAGGCTGCAAACATATTCCCCATCACACAAGAAATTACTTCTAAATAACAGTGAAGAAGAAAAATGAAGCTGTCAAAGGGTAAATTGCTGCATCTGTTAAAAGACGTGTGCTGGTGACGTAGGCAGTGAAACATTAATTTTGATAACCTGACTGTATTAGCAAAATAGACAGCATACACATATTAAATGCCTTTAGCTTGCTTGCTTGTTCTTGACCAAAATGTCTACCGTTCTAGATAATAACCCACAAATATCAATAGAGTCACTATGTATAATCTGTCTTGGGGCCAAATATTTGCTTACTATCAAAATATCTAGGAATACCTTATTATTTTAAAAAAAAGCAGTCACAGAATCAGAGGAATAGAAGGAACCAAATTTCATGGTTTAGATTACATAAAGCAGGAGCATATATCCACCAATAAGAAGAGTCTGCTCAATCAACCCACTGTCCAATTTCTCACCCAACCCACTGTCCAGTTTCTTACCCAAAGAACAAGTGAACAGCAATTGGCATAATATGGCTTAAGCAAGAAAAACCAGGCACACATTACCGGGGATTAGGAAGACAGTCTTGTCCAGCTGAGCATCAGTCACCTGTCTCTGGTAAACACATACTCTACATACTTCTGTCTATCATTGGTCTGAAAGTAACAATTTTGCCCAGCATTTCTCAGATGGGGGGGGGGAATTGTAAAGTTTGGGGAGACTTCAAAATGGTTGTTTCTACTGGTGTTGGGCCCTATCCTGAATGGCCCAAACTAGTCTGAGCTTCTCAGATCTCAGAAGCTAAGCCGGGTCAGCCCTAGTTAGCACTTGGATGGGAGACCACGAAGGAAATCCAAGGCTGTTATTCAGAGGCAGGCAATGGCAAACCACCTCTGTTCCTCTCTTGCCTTGAAAACTCTATGGGGTTGCCATAAGTCAGCTGTAACTTCACAGCACTTTCTAACACTAGTGGCATTGGGATACTCATTTGCTTCAAAGTGGCTGGCAACAAAAGTTAGGGGTACTATAGGCAATCAGCTTTAGCTGTCTAGCAAAATGTGATTAACTGACTCAGGATGCTATTACATTTACTAAAGACATGTTTTTCCAAAGATCTCACTCAATCCCATTAAATTATTTATATCTCAAAGGGGCAAATTCCTGGATTGCTAGACATCATACATTTTCCACAGGACTGAACCATGCTATCCAAAGTTTCAAAGTTTCCCATGCTGCAAGGGTTCAGGTAGACCACTTTGAACAACACTACATATAAATTCTCCACCCATACTATTTGACAAATTAAAACATGGCATTTATACTCAAAATCCAGTTTACAAGAAGAAGAAGAAGAGGAAGAGAAGAAGAGATTCGATTTATACCCCACCCTTCACTTGGAGTCTCAGAGCAGTTTACAAACTCCTTTCCCTTCCCCTCCCCACAACAGACACCCTGTGAGGTGGGTGGGGCTGAGAGAACTCTGACACAAACTGCTCTTTTTCAAGGACAGCTGTGCCAGAGCTTGTGACTGACCCAAGGTCACATCAGCTGGTGCAAGTGGAGGAGTGGGGAATCAAACCCAGTTCTCCCAGATTAGAGTCCGCGCACTTAAGCACTACACAAGAACATGGCATCATTTACACTCAGTTGAAACTGCTTGGCACACCACTTTGTTATTTGTCTCAGAACAAAAAGGGAAGGGAGCTGAAGGTAGAAAGGTTGTTCTGCTTCTTTCCCCTCCAGGTTTAGAAAGAGAAGGCAGAAGGCTATGCAAATGACACAAAAGCACACTCACTCTATTCTAGCAATTTTATCTAATACTAGCCTGAAACCGTGCTTTGCTACGGTATTTAAGTTCTGTATATCCAGTTATAATACTGATGATGCGAAGTTTGAAATGTAACATTTGTTGTAGGAATTCTAATGGAGAAGATTGTAGTGTAAAGGATGAAGTGAGACATACGTATTTCCCCCCCACACCGAAGGACCTCTCTGTAGACCACAGTGGTAGTTCTGCCATCAGGTGCTAGGATCACCAGGCTGTTTTGTGAGCTCACTCTGGAGCAGGCTCCCAAAAAGGTCCTTTACTATCTCCCCATGAACATTCATAAACTCAATTGCCATGCTGGCTGTTATGAGAAATGTCTTTTCAGGAGTCTTGAACTGCTAATTTCTGTAACTGTCCTCAACTGTCTGCAGTCTCTTTTAACTGTGTTTTTACATCAGAACATTGAGATCCACAGCTGAGCAATCAGAGGGAGGTGGGTGCAAGCAGAACTCTAGGCTACACAGTTGACCAGTGTGGAGTGGGGGCAAGGAGGCAGCAGCCTACCAGGCACATGGAAAACAATTGGGGGAACACATTTGCTAAGAAAATGCTGCTTGGTTAGCCTCCCCGATGACTTTCAGTGCTCTGCTCCTGCTCCTGCACCTGACAGACAACTGCCTGTCAGGTGGAGGAGTGGTGGTTGGGAGTGTGCCTAATGCTATTGAGGAGGCTGGCCCAGCAACATTGCTAAGGCATTTCTGCTCGGGCAGCCTACCTGATGGATTAAAATACCCTGGCCTTGCTTCTACACCTGACAGACACCCACCTGTCTGGTGTTGGGGGGGGAGTGTGTTTAAAGGCATCAGGGAAGCTGGGCCAGCAGCAGCGCTAAGGCAATTCTGCTGAACAAGCCTCCCTGATGGCTGTAAGCATCCCGCCCCCTCTCCTACAGCTGACGGGCAGCTGCCTGTCCAGTGTAGAAGGGTGAGAGGTGGTGTACTGCAAGCTACTGTGGAGGTTGGGCTGGCAGGATCACTAAGATATTACTGCTGGGGCGGGCTCCCTGATGGCTTTAAGCACCCTGTACCCACTGCTGCACCTGACAGACAACCACCTGTCAGGTGTAGGAGGTGGGGGGAGAGTGTTTGAAGCCATGGGGAGGCTGGTCCAGCAGCACTGCTGCACCTCACAGATGGTTCTTGGCCATTCCTGATTTTTT